>NW_019103959.1:0-199046 GCF_001856785.1 Myzus persicae
TTATCCGTTTTTAATATAATTGATAAGATATGAAGTTGATAGGAGATTTTGGTGCGCGCATGTGCGTGCGGAGCGTGGAACTAGCTGCGGTGATCCGCTCGTGTTTTAACTGTCATTCCATTATCATAATTAATTTGTTCTGCTATATTTTCTCCTACAGTTATAAAATGATTATTGAATATATTTACACATTTGTTTATATCAGTATTAATATTTATTAATTCATTATTATAAATAATTTGTGTAATATTTGTTTTATTTTTGATATCTCTATTTATTACTTCTCCAATTATATTCCATACTTTTTTAATATTATTAGAATTATTTTTTATTTTATTTCTATAGTATACGTTTTTTACGTACCTGATTAATGAACATAGTTTATTTTTATATTTTTTATAATAGTTTAAAAAATGAAAATAATTCGATCGTTTAAAAGTCATTTTTCCTAATTTATCCCTCACTCTTATTGAAGCAATTAGTCCCGATGTTATCCATGGTTTGATTTTTCGTTTATTTGAAGGAATAATACATTCTTTATGTTTTTTGGCTTTATTTATATGGTTATTTAATATTTTATGAAATTTATCAGCACAATTATTGATATTCGTAGGTTAGGTTATAAAATAGGTTCCCAACTTTCTGAATCTAATAAAGAACAAAAGAATTTAATATTTAAATATGATTTAATATTGGATTTGTTGCCATCCTTCCTTACTTCATTTTATTCTATTAACAAAGTACTATAATGATCTGTTATTAGTGATTTTAATAAAATAGGATTAATACTATCAATATATTTAGTTCTAATAAAAATATGGTCAATAGTTGAGCTAGTATTATTACAAACTCTAGTATAATCATTTATAAAACTATAAAATCCCAATTTCGCCATCAAGTTTAAGTAATCTAATTTTAATTCATCTTTACTATCATCTGCTATATTAATATTGATATCTCCTATTATTATTATTTTATTATTTGTAATATTGTTAATCAATTCAATTAATTTAGTTTCAAAGTTTGTATAATTATTATTATGTCCTCTATATAAAGCAATTATTTCACGACGAGTACCATTACAACAAATACTTAAATTTAAACAATTACAATTATCTATAATTATTTCATTAACTTTTTCTATCATATGACAATCTTTGACGTATAATCCAATACCGCTGTTTTGATTAAAATTATTATTTTTTGTTACATAAGTATGAAATCCTTCAATATTTATATTAGAAGCACAATTGTTAAGCCAACATTCAGTTAATACAATACAATCAATAAATTGGATAATATTATTTAACATAATTGATAATTGAGAAAAATTTTTGCTAATTGATCTTATATTCAAGTGAAAAATAGTAAAGGTATTATTACCAATGAAAAATTGATTTAAATCATTAATATCATTTATAACATTTGTATTTATATTATTTAATTTATCTACTAATTCGTTTATGTTATCATTCATTAATATTTATAAAATTATGTACATTGATAATCTTATTCTAAGGACTAATAAATATATATTTATTATACCTATATCATTTTATTTAGATCATTTTCCTCCTTTATTCTAATTACTTTGCCATGTTCTTCTTTCCTCACTAAAATGTCAATTCCGTTCATCCAAACATATTTGTATCCTTTTTCTTTCGCCATTGCTTTCGATTTCCCCAGTAATTGTCGCTTGACTTTTGTTAAATGATTATTTATATATATTTTTGATTGCGGCCAATTCTCTTTATACTGATTAGCATTCAATTTCATTCTCTTGGCTACTGATAAAAGTCGGTTTTTATCATCGATATTAGATAACCATGCAATTATTTTCATATCTGTTTTATGCTGCGTTGTTATTCTATAAGCATTCACTATATTACATTCTATATTAAGTTTGTGTGTTATTTCTTCAATTAGTGACTTACAATTTTCATTAGTGGTTATCGGTATACCTACAATCTCTACAGCTTTTTCTAATGTTCGTTGTTCTAAATCATCCACTTTTGTTTTTAGAAATTGAACTTCGTTTGATAATTTTTCATTAATTACAAGTAGTTTTGTATTTTGTTCTTTTAGTTCTTTCATTTCGTTTAATATTCTATTAACTGTAATATTGAAATTATCAAATTTATCACTCATATATTGTACAGACTCCGTTAATTGTTTAATATTATCACGTTCCACTTCATTTTCTGGTATGATTTTCTTGTTATTATCCCATTTAGTTTTGCAATCAGTGCACGTCCATTTGTTCTTAGTATTTTTTGACATTTTATTAAAGTTATTTTCATTTATACCTTGACAATAATAATGAGCACTTATTTTACAATCTGAGCATATTATTTCATCTTCTTTAATTACATTATCTGTACATTTTATACAATTCATGATTAACTGAATCAAATAAAACTCAATATAAATAAACTATAATATTAGCGAGAAATATGTACGATGGATAACGACGCGATAAGAGAGCGATGCACACGAAGTACGTCTAATGTGTGCGACATCTAATCACTAACTGTTATTGTAATTATAGCTGAACAAGTTAAAGAAAATATTCTGAGCAAAATAAAACAGTCTAAACACTATTCGATCATAATGGATTCTACACCTGATATTAATCATCAAGAACAGGTTTCCATAGTCGTCAGAATAGTTCATATGAATTCTGAAGAAAGCCCGGATCCGTCAATTAAAGAATACTTCTTAACTTTTATCAATGTCCATTCAACGACAGGTCTTAATCTCTCAAATATTTTGATAAATCAGCTAAGCATAAGCAACCTAAAATTGAGTGATTGTAGAGGGCAGAGCTATGATAACGGGGCAAATATGATCGGTCCCTACAAAGGCGTTCAGGCCAGAATATTACAAAACAACTCTAGAGCTTTCTTTGTACCATGTTCCGCACACAGTTTGAATTTAGTTTTAAGAGATTCTGCAAAAAGTTCTACCATAGCGATAACATTTTTTGGTTACCTTGGTAGAGTATATAATTTATTTTCAGCATCTACTCATAGATGGGACATTTTTAAATCTCATTGTCAGCTATACACTGTAAAACAATGGTCTGAAACACGATGGGAAAGTCGCATCAATAGTGTTAAAGCTCTGCGTTTTCAAGTAGAAAATGTGATAGGTGCATTAAAAGAAATCATGGAAACATCTGATGATCCAATCGCTAAAAGTGAAGCACAATCGTTAATAAATGAAGTTGGAAGTTTTGAATTTGTATTAAGTCTTATTATTTGGTATGAAGTACTTGTAGAAGTAAATATTGTAAGTAAGCATTTTCAAAATCCAAGTATGCAATTAGATGTTTCAACTAAGATGCTAGAAGGACTTATTGCATTTCTTAAAAAATACAGGGATAATGGATTTGAAACAGCTATAGAGACTGCTAAGAATTTAGCAATTCGTATTGGTATTGAGCCTACTTTTAAAAGTCATCGCTTGAGAAAAAAGAAAACTTTTTTTAATTATGAAAACCCAGATGAAGTTCCACAAGATTCAGAACAACGCTTTCGGACTCAATATTTTCTTGTCATTTTGGATTCAGCAATAATTTCAATGTCAAAACGATTTAATCAAATAAATAATTTCAATTCAACTTTTGGGTTTCTATACGACATGAGTAAATTAAAAACAATGGCTGACACTGACATTTTGAAACATTGCCAAGATCTTCAAACAGTGTTAACAGATGGTGAAGATAAAGACATAGATGCTATAGATTTGTTGGAAGAAATACTTGTTCTTCGAGAAATGGTAGACGATAATATGACTACTTTATATACATTAAAACTGGTAAAAAAATCATTAGGTTCATTTTCAAATGTCGAAGTTGCTTTGAGGATATTATTAACTATACCAGTAGCTTCAGCAGGAGCTGAAAGAAGCTTCTCAAAATTAAAAATAATAAAAAATTATTTAAGAAATAGTTTATCACAAATAAAATTAAGTGGCTTAGCAATGATTGCTATAGAAAATGAAATTGTAGATAGTTTAAATTTAGAAAACATTGTTGATACATTCGCGGCAAAAAAAGCAAGAAAGAAAATATTTTAATAATATTATATTTAGATGATAATTATTCTATTGTTACAAAACGTACATTAAATGTTATATAGCTTATACTTAATACCTACTTTTATTTGTATGCAGTTGATAATATTTATATTTAGTTATTTTTTGTTTTATAATTAACAATGAACCCAGATTCCAGTTCTGCCAATAATTAAAACCAATTTTATATAATTTGAAACAATGTGTTAACGTTTATTTATTTTTTAATGTTGTTGTCTTACAATACTGTACAAAATTGTACAAAATAAAATCATAAAATGTGGTGTAATTAATACTTAATAGTAATATTATAGTTTAAACTTTCAGCCCGTCTTAAAATAAAAATTTAAATAATATTGTAACAATTATGTTTTTGTTGTTCCTTGACCGAGGGCTTTGGTGGTTGGGGGGGGGGGGTTGAGAGAGGGCCCTCGCTTTTATAAATTACACAGGGCCTCGCAAATCATAGCGCCGGCCCTGGGCATGACGGACTATTGTTCAAACTAAAATTGTTTCTACCTGCTCCATATTTTCTCATTATAAAATCTTATCTAGAAGACCGTTATTTCACTGTTAAACATAACAATTCTTACTCTCCTTATCATAAAATTAAAGCGGGAGTACCACAGGGAAGTGACCTATCACCTATACTATATAACATTTACACATCCGATATACCCAAAACAAACCATACAACTCTAGCAACATATGCTGACGATACCGCTATACTAGCATCAAACAAAGGCCCCAACATAGCCACCCATGATATACAATTTCATCTAAATCTAATTTCCAACTGGTCAAAAAAATGGAAAATTAAAATAAACGAAAACAAATTAGTCCAAATAAATTTTTCTCTCAGCAAAAACGAATGTCCACAATTATCGCTCAATAATATTCCAATCCCTATCCAAAATGTAACCAAATACCTAGGAGAATAAACAAAAGACTTACCTGGGCCCAACACACTAAACAGAAAAGAAAACAATCAAACACCCGCCTACATCTCCTCCGCCCATTATTGTCTCCTTCAATGTGTTTAAAAAACAAAATATTAATATACAAGACAATTATTACCCCCCTTTGGTCATATGGTATCCAAATCTGCGGCCAAGCCAAACCATCCAATATAAGACCCTTACAAGTGTCCATGTCTTAGACAAATAACTGGAGCCGCCTGGTATATGACTAACAGCGCACTACATAAGGATCTACAAATTTCAACTGTCAATGAATTAGACAAAATTCATCAAAATCACTACAAAAAGTTTCACTCCAAACTACACCTAAACCCTCTTATATCTCGCATGTCCTCTTTAACCATCCCCAGCAACCCTCCTAGAAAGTTAAAAAGAAAATAGCCAAGAGACGCCCTTGCCTAACACAATAAAAAAAAAAAAGGTCTCCATTGAGAACCCACCATTATTAGGAGGTACTGTTGGACGGTTTTCCCCCCTTAAGTCATCAAGTCTTGTATTATACTACCTTATCAAATTTACTTATTGTACTACTTATTGTATAGATTGTAAATATTGCATTAAAAAAAAAAAGTATCTTTCGCATAATTATCGTATTTTTCAGAATTAACATTATAACTACACTCCAAAATACTTAAAATAACTATAAAATGTTCAATAAGTATTTTATTTAACCCAGTTATCTCTGAAACTTCTTGTACATGTTCAAAAAAACGCCCACCTATAGTACCAGTAATTAGATGTACCTTTGCCTTGCACAACTTTATCTACTTTTATTCCCAATTTTTCCCATAGACCATTTTGTATTTTCTTTTTTTGAATAGCCTTTTCATTTTTTTATTCGACACTTGCCCTTTTGTTTGACTCTAATATTCCTTTCTTATATGCTAGCATGAAGCATGCATTTTAAACATTTTATCCATGCATGTAATGTATCATCATTGCATTTTAAGCTATATATTATCTCTAAGTAGTTCATATCTTTAGGAAAACATTTTCAAATATTGCAGGTTTGACTTGATAAATTACATGAAGTGATAATTATTTTACCATCAACCATAGTAAATTGTTAGTCGTTAGCAACTGAAGCGCACCTCACTCGACGGGTGCAACTGAAAAACTGATATTAATTTAACAACAAATAACTCAAAGTAATTTTGTTATAGTAACATGAAGGTAGGTAACTAAAGTTCTGACCAACACTTAATATAATATTATAATATAATATAGACATTCATGAATTACAACTAGGTATTCCATTATAATACACACACACACACGTGTAATACTTATCTTACATATACAGTACTTATACCGTTACTCGTTAGACAATAGACGGTACAGTACAATTAGTTTTTCATTTTTAATAACTATCAAAGTATAAACTGTAAAGAACAGACGAGTATTGCGAATAATATAATAATCGACAAACAAAATTACTTTGTCATGACTCATTAATAAGTCCAGCCGGCTGCACCTCATGCCTTCTGACTACTACCGCTTTAGTTCACAGCGTCCGCCGTATCAACCAGCGATAACACGCCGTACACCAACCTTAGTAGACAACCGTGTTAGCAAGCATTGCATTTGTGATTGAGATATAATTGATTTTAGATACAACGCATTCGGCCCATTCTGGCATAAGTATCGACCCGAAACATTAATAATGTAACATTATAAACAAAACGATTCATAGAATAAAAAAAATAATTAACAAATCATTGTAATAATTGTAAAATAAGTATAATATACATGGTTTTAATAAATACTTAAATGATAAAGCCAATTACAAGTTTAAGATAACTTAGTGTAAATTTATGATTAATTAATTTAATGAAATATTAACAAAGATTATTGAACTATCAAATTTTGAACTTCTTCACAATAAAGGCGGGTTCCCACGTAACTCGACGAACTTCGCCCAGCGTGGTTGTTGTGCCTAGCCTACATTTATGCTCAGCATACCACGAGCCTACAATTTCTACAGCATTCCCACGGACCGTGACTTGGCGAGCCACGAGCTTATCAGATTTCGCTTTATGCCACCAAATTTCTCAGTTCAAAATGACTAGTACTGTAGACCAGACGCAGAGACGCTAATTGCTGCTTGTGCAGCAGCGTATTTTGTAATGTTCCGTGGAGAGTATTTAAAAGAAAAATTAAATAAAAACAAAAAACAAAATCTAAAGAAAGAAGATACTGGGATGCATAAATATACAAAAGCCGTAAGGTAAAACTAAAGTAAAATAATAATTAATCTTAAGTTCAAATATTTTTTAATATTTTTAATATAAGTAAATAAGCAACAATTTTATTTATTTATATCATTATTTATTTTTTTAATATATATATTGCATTTAATTAGTGTAAACGTATTTTTTCATGAAATGGATATCCATTTCATGAAATACGATCATATCGTGTAAGTCAAATTTTAGTGCATGAAACGGACATACATTTTTTCCATTTCATAAAGAGGAAACTCTTATTTTACACCTTGTGTAATATTTTTAATTAATAACATCAATTGGTAACTTTTCTTGAAATAAAAATAATGACATAGATACAATTACTATTATACTTAAGATTAATCTAGTATTTTTAAATTATAGGCATTAAGATACTAAATAGATACATTTTATAGATTAAACTCTGATTTGTTATGAAACAATACAACCAGTTTAAATTAAGTTTAATATTTAATCTATTAAAGTTATTCATGATCATTATAATTATTTATTATTTATATAAATACTTCTTATTACTTATTTTTAGAAACATTAGTGTTATGGCAACGACTGTTACACTTAACAGAAGCTTTAAAACAAGCACATCGTTTTGTTTCACATTGGCGTTTACAAATACAACTTGCAATTTTATATTTGTGACCCATTGACATACGTAATTTAACAATTCCACCATGTCCCGTTTTAATGTGAAAATCTTTAATACGATCGTACAACTCTTCGTATGGTACAACGTACCTGTTTAAAATAATTAAATTAACAATACAGTTTGAAAATTATAAAAACAAATCAAAAATCACCTTTAAAAATGTAAATGATTCGTTCATCCTATTTTCAATTATTTTTACCTTATCGTCAATTTTCTTTTTTATTGAAATTTTTAGATGGGCTTTTAAATTGTTGTCCAGATTCTGAGGTACATCCATTTCAGAACTCTCCTGCAATTGGCCATCTTCTACTGCAATTTCACTACCATCTAACGAATTTTCCAATTGCCAAAAATAATAAATAAGATTTAGTATTTACTTTTAGTACCTAATACAGTATAGGCTGAATTAATTTTTGCCGAAAACTTTGAATTTGAAATTATTTGTACAATATAATAAAACATCATACTTAAAACTTTAAAAGTTTCAATTATCAGCTCGAAATACATAATAAACACGAATACATAATATTTTTAAATTACAACAAAATAAGTAAAATAGCTATTCTTAGTAGTTTTAATGTATAATTTCCTCTAAAATTTAACAAAATTTAATTAACTGAAAAATAATTTGCGAATTTCCTTAATTTTGAACAGAAATTGTTGAGCAATATTTTTTTCATTATTATTATTTAGACTTCAAATTTCGATTAAATTTATTACATTGAAAATTAACAAATAATTTCGTAATTAAAATTAGTAAAATGTCAACTTCTGTAGCTTCTTCTTCTTTGTCTTTATACAGGCCTTTTAGGCTCCTCGCCGCAACAGCTATTTGCCTCCACTTTTCTCTATTCCATACTTCCAGCATTTTCAAGTCTTCTTTTATTCTATCCATCCATCTTTGTTTGGGTGGTCCTCTGGGTCGTTTTGTGTTAGGTTTCCATGTAGTTATTTCTCCAATTAGGTTTATTGAACGCCATACATGTCTGACCCATACTTTTCGAATGCTTTTTAGTGTCCCAGTAATGCTAGGTGTGTTATATAGTTATATTATGTCTTCTAAGTTTTTATTGCTACGTACTTCATAATCTCCTTCATTGTTTCTGACTGGGTCAAATATCTTTCGCAATATCTTACTCTCAAATACTTCTAACTTTTTTTCATCAGCTTTTGTTGTCGCCCAGGTACTGCTTGCATATAGAGTATATTTCTATTGGTTTAACTAGGACTTTATGTAATTTGATTTTTGATTTTCTTGATAATAGTTTAGACTTTAGCAATAGTAGCACCTGTTAACTACGATAAGTCGCCTTTTAACTTCATCGTGGCTATTCTCATCTTCATTAATATCTGAACCTAAGTATTTAAAATGTCTTACCCTTTCAAAAGTATGAACACTTACCTTTATGGAGCCTGTTCTGTGAATTTGTCTAGATACTATCATGTATTTTTCCTTTGTCTCACATATTATCAAGCCAATCTTTGCCCCCTCCTTCAGCAGAATATCTGCCGTGTTTTTAGGTTATTTTCTGTTTCGGCTAATAAGATTATATCATCCTCATAAGCAACTGCTGTTAGATTTTGATTGTCTTTTATTTCTATGCCTTTGGCTTGGGACTTAACTATGCGCATAACTGATTCTAGGGCAGTATTTAACAACGCGGATGATAAAGCATCCCCTTGTCTTAGACCAGTCGTTACCGGGAGCTCTTCCGATAAATCTCCTCAAAAACGAATTTTAATTTTTGAATTAAATGAACACGCTTTGATTAGCCTAGTTAACTTAGCTGGAATTCCTAACTGGCCCATGACTTCCCATAGTTTTTCTCTGGTGATTGAGTTGTATGCCGCTTTGAATTCTGCAAACAGATGTATATCTTTATTGAATTTGTGACTCTTCTCAACAACCTGTTTTACTATGTATATTCGATCTATTGTTGATTTTCCTTTCATACATCCAGCTTGGTATTCTCCAATTATTTCTCGGGTATACGGGTTGATCCTGGTAAGTAGTATGTCAGACAATAATCTATATGATGCATTGAGTAGTGAGATCCCTTTATAGTTTTCAGTCTCCATGATGTCTTATTTTTTGTATACAGGGCATATAATGGAAATACGCCATGCTTTTGGTATCTCTTCCTGTTCCCATATTGTGTTCATAAGTTTGTGGAGCTAGTCCAGTGACTAATGCATTCATAGCAAGTTCTGCAAAAACTATTGCACTGTATTTCAATTCTGAAAGTAGAGCCAACTATGCTTGTGATAATGGCTAAACCTTGAACGACACTGCCGTGCTATTTTGTTTGTCTATTTATTTAACAAACAGCCGTTTTTCTAATGAAGACGTCATGAATAGATGGGAATTCATGAAAACCGCTGCCACTGAGCAAAGGATTGAAATATAAGGATTTTCATCAGATGGAGATTCTAGATTACTTAGAGCAATGCTACTCCAAAGCATTGGTATCAGTATTAGTACGATCAATTATGAAATGTCCGAGAATAAGATAAGTAGTTGTCTTGGTTTATAATTGGAGAGCCACCAATTATTCCTAACCGAAAACGAAATAAAGAAGTATGCATTCAAGACACGGTTCATATTTTGACAAAATTAAGAACGCGATTTCTTAAACCAAATATTATCATAACAATGCGTAATTATTTTGCAACGGTAGATCATTTGATGGAGTTAACAAGGACATTTTCCAAAGACATGCACTTGCTAACCGTTTCCAATCTTAAGCCTGAGAACAAAATGAATTTTTCGTCTGCAGAAAAAATGTGATCTACCAAGGTACTAAATATTTGAGTGAATATTCCAAATACACATGCAACAATTGCCTATCTAAAAATTATGAATTATATTAATTATTTTAACAGCTTTTTTAGATAAGGAAGTAAGTACAGAAGAACGAATTTATAAAATGTGATTCAATGTATTTTTTTACGAATTTGGAAAATTTGGGTGAAAAATAAAAGAGAATATAATATTGGAAATAGCTTCATAACGACTAATTGTCTAAATTGCATAGAAATAAATGCTCATTCATTGATACTCCTTATTATACGATTTCGAGAAGATAAAAACTTAAATCCAGAAATGTATACAATATGGAACTTCTGCAGCCAAACGTGTGAGCAATTTTTCAGAGCAACTCGGTCACTTATAAGTACATACTCTCTGTTGTAAACTTTTCTATGAAAGATATTATGTCATGACTTAAAGGTATTGAAGCTATAAACGAAATTAAAGCTGAATTATTAAATTCTAAAATAGACATTAAATTTACCAGGGAGAAAAAATCTACTGAAATAGTAGAAACAGATTTTTCATATTTTACTAATGATACAATTTTAAATATTATACATAGAAGTTTCAATGATGCAAAAGAAATCGCTGAAACTCATATTGGAATGATTATAAATGTAGATTTAGTTTTTGAAAAGCCATTATTTTTAACAAACCTAACAGGAAAAAAGATTCAATAATGATAAAAAATAAAATAATTGAAGAAGAACTTAATGCAGATTTATTTAGCAGCAATTTACTAATGAAAAAACTACTTAAATATTGCTGAAGATGTTAATAGTATTAGCAAGATATTGAATTGTGGAAATTCCCTAAATTTTAAGACTTCAGTGAAAAAATTATAAACAAAAATTCATGTAGTGACAATGAAAATGAGATTCCCATAGATTTACCTTTTGTAAAAATAAATTTATCAAACAACGAGTCAACCATTATTAAAAAGTCTTAACTTTGTTGGCTATTGGAAAAACCAAAAGATCGAGTAAGCAGTGATCGGTTGCGGCGGTTTATCAGTAACTATGAATGTAAAACAAACAAAAAATCATTGGAAAAAAGTTACTTCTGATGAAGATTCTTCTGAAGATGCCCAAAATGAAAAAATAAAATATGCTGATTCTGCTGACACTAAATCTTCAGAAAACAGTCAAAATGAAAATATTAATGATAATATAACATTTCAAACTAAAAAATATTATGCTATCATATACGGCAGTGGGTGGTATATTGATCGTATTCTAGAAATAACAGAAAATAATTGTAAAATAAAATTTTTAAAAGCAGAGTTGGATAAGTTTAAATAATGGCCTAAAGTCGACGATGTACAATTAATACCTCAACAATACATATTTTATGAACCAATTTCTTTATCGGTTGTAATCCATTTGATATTAAAAGATCAGATAAATGTAATATTCTTAAATTATATAAAAAATTAAAATAGTAATTATTGTTAGTTGCAATGTTTTTAATTTGTTACAAATTGATAAAATTTTGTTTAATTTAAGTAATTGTGATGTATTTTTCTCTTTTTATAAATTATTTAATTGTTAATGCCTTGTTCTATATGTAATATTAAGTAATATAGTTACAAGAGGGGTTACAAATAATGAATTGTTATATTTTGTATGGTAAAAAACAACTTAAAAGCAAAAACACATTTATTTTATAATCAATTATTATTATTATTATTATTATTAAAATTGGTACGTATTGTTTACTTTTATTGCAGTTACAATTAAAATAAAAATTTATATTCAACTTTTTTTTTGTTATACAGCACTTGTACCTATGTTAATATTTAAAGAACAACATTTTAGTATAGGTCTAAAGTCTGTACCTACTTACTTACAAATTACATTTTAATAATATTAATACTGAGTAAAAAAAAATTATTTGTTCAAGCGTGATAAAGATACATTTTAATTAACTACTTGAATGTTGTTTTAATGTATTTTTAGTATTGTAGCACTTGTATACTTATATTTTTTGGCTCTTCGTCGTATCAGGTACATAACGTTTTTATTAAATATATGAAATCTATAAAGAGTTTTTTGGATTATCTAATTTAAAATTATAGATATTTCATACAGTTACTTAACCTTCTAATAAATTAAACTGTATTAAAATTTAAAATATTTTAACATGTCATGTATAACATGTTGAAAGTATTTAAAAATATAATTAGGTAAATTAAAATATATATAAATAAATGGAAGTACTAGACAGTATATTATGGAAGTACTTGGAAGTGCATGAAAGTACACATAGTTGGAAGTCTGATGTACAAAAAATTGACTAGTGGTTTACCCCCCTTATTTTATTTAAAGCTGTGATATGTGGCATCAACGGGTGGCAAATCAAGTTTAGTACTGTCTGTACCGCAACTTATTTAACCATTTTACATTCACCGCTGCTAACAATACTTCTTGGCAACTCAATGCATTCCTTTTAAATGTAACAAAATTAAAAAAAAAACGATTAATAGTTTGTATTACTTATATCCCCATAATGCACAATTCATAGTGCCACATTATTTGAAATTTGAATAAAATTTAAAAAAAGCTTGGCCACTAAAAACTGTATGAGAAAATAAAAATCTAAGAGAAATTATTCAATGACAGTTATATCGGAAGTTCTACTGGACCGATTTCCATGATTTCTTTTCTAACGCGAGTACTAGTTGTGCAGATGAGCGATCAAAAGAGAAAAGTCCAAAAAAATAATTATTTAAATAGTTATTAAAAGTATAAAGTTTGCCGTATTGTTACATAGTGCCATACAGTAAAATGAATACCTATATAAAATGAATGATATGGGTTTTAAAGCTATAATAATAATAATATTATTGTTTGCTGTTTATTTAAAATGGTTGCTATTGACTTAACTTAACTTAAAATAGTTTTAAAAAAGATACTAACTTTCCCAGCTTTACCAATTACACAGGAGTAATTATTTACACAGAACTAATGATTTATACTATACTTTTCCAAAAAAAGTGTTTGTGTGCAATATGGGTGATGTATAAAAAAAAAAGAAAAATATTAAAAGTATACTGTTTTATTATGTCCATAATCGCTTATACATAAGAACCATAACAAATGACACTAATATATAGACTGTGATGTCGAGTGATTGAACAGTGAAAGACAAGTTGCTCGATGTGTAGAATGGGTCAGCCTTGGATATATGAGGTCCTTCATAGCGCAGGGCAACAGTAGTCAGCATAAAGCTGCGGTTGGAGACAGTTTGAAATGACGGTGCATCGGTTGAGACCTCGCATTAGTATCTTCCACTGCTTCCCAGTTCCAGACCCTTAAGGTAAACGCTTCCTGCCGTATACTGCATCTCATCGTCATCAACATACACTCCCATTACTTCGAAGACTTTTACTTGATGAGATGCCTGTGGCAAGAATCTATAAAACTCGTTCCCGTCTTTGTACCATTTTATTGAGTATAATTATTCACCTTCTAAGTCATAGTTGCATTCCAGTGTGGTTCTACTTCTCACGAAAGTTATTTCCTCGATCTTAAACTTCGTGAGCTTGATGCAAGATGAGTTAGAGACAATCCGGTAAATAATACAAAGTATTAGCAGTCGGCAACGGGGCATTTTGGATTGATATTTAATTATAACTATTATTTACAAAAACCAAGAAATTTGAAAAATTCGTTAAAATTGATGAGGTGTCGGAGATAACGTTTGGACGCGCCAAGGTCTTATCAGAGATTAATGTGGTATATCAACCAAGGTCCAAGGAATATTATATATCGTAAATAGTATTTTCACTATATCCGCACTCGGCTCTCGGCGTTGTTCCATCTGCAGGGAAACGGTAATTTTTCATTGGTAGTTGAAAAATTATACCTAGGCGGCGCCCTCGGGTCTCTGCTTTATATAGGGAGATAATTCAAGATTACTACACGGTGCAGTCGTGGTGCAGTCGTATACATGGTTCATAACTATCCGGGGCTTGATGTTTATTTTAACCGCCAAAGCATACATAATACTATCCAAGACACCAACACCAACGCCTTACACGAAAGTTTTCTTTCTGCATTGTAAGCATGTTTTAAAGACGGCCCCGTTGTGGTAACTCTTTATCAATTGTTTGTTGAAAATTCGCTGCCAGACCAAACCGCCTCGAGCCAAATATTTTTTGCCTCTGTTCATATATCATCGTTTGAAGTTCAAATTTTTACAACATTGGATATTAACTCTACTTATCATATATCGATTTTCTTATTTATAGACAATAAATGTCTACGAATTTGACGAAGCCCCCCCCCCCCCCCATTATAAAATGTATCCATATCATTATTAATACAATTTATATTTTATTTTAATAAACTTAACTCATTTTAAAATGGCATAGGAATCACTTCGATAACTATATAGTTCGACATGAATAATATCCGGTGTAATATTTTAGACTTTAGTACGAGTGTAAACGACATCATACTTATACACGTCATATACTCCTACTTATACACATACGGCCGCGCCTGCCTCAACGCATCATATACGACGCATTATCTTTACCTTATTCATATAGGTACCTAATAAAAATCAAGAATATTAATTTAATCTTATCTTATATGAGACATCAAAGACAGCAGACCGTTACTGACCTGAAAAAAATATTAATACTTTTATTAAAATAAACCGATCGTTATAAAATGCATATCGGTATAGGTTCGTATCGCGGCACCTGAACTAATTTTTATTACAAATTTTAAACTCGATTTATTAGCGAGAGAAGACATTATTCTGAGTAAACAGGATAATTTATTATAGTTTAGTTGAAATTGATTCAACAAGTATATTTTTATAATTTTAGAGTTAATGTGTATTGGAGTACTCACCTACAGCACTTTCATATGCACCACCACCATACAGGGACGCATCAAACGATGATTTATTCTCTGTAAGGAACACATGGCTGCAGTAATTAACTATTCGGAATATTTTTATGTATCTACAGTTATTCGTTTTTGAATAACAACAAAATAAGGAAAACACTATATGAGAAATCGAGTGAACATCCAATGTTGTAAAAATTTGAATTTCAAACGCTCATAAAAATTTAATTTGACTTTCTTACAGACATTCTTTTTTTGATAAAGATAGATAATCGTATAAGAAATCTTGTATTACATTTTAAAATCTTAGATTTAAAAAGAAAAATTTTTATGAATTCTTAATTCAAAATAATTTGCTAATTTTCGTGATTTTTCCATATTTTGTCAATTTTTGAACATTAAATGCTTATAGAAAAACAACTGTGACTAATGATTTTTAATAATTTTCATCTGCCTTTGAAACAATTGATACGGCACAAACGACCACACTTAAAACGGTCGCTCTCGCGGTCACTAATTCACTACGTATGACAATATAATATAACATGAATAAGCATACAATAAGTAAAAACGAGACGGTTATCGAAAAGTATTGTCAACGAAAATGACGAATGAAAATGACACCAATAATGCCTAACAAGTTATGGGATTGATGTAATATTCACTCGTCAAAACAAAGCCTCCCGCCAATGAGGAAAGTACCCGAAGCAGACAAAGGGTATATATACGGGTGCATTCTACCAAATAAGTATCCGCTCAAGCAACTTCCGACGGCTCAATTATTATTAAAACCCGAGAAATTAGCCACTACAGACTAATCCAGAAAATGTTAATTGAATAGAACATCCAATTCGTGACTTCAAAACTTCCAGATGAACGTACACTAAAAGTTGTACTAAAAGGTGTTCCCACTGACATCTCTACAGACGAAATTCAATGTGAATTAGAGTCGTTAAATTTTGACGTTAAACTTGTTAAACGCTTTGGCCCAGTGAACAAACCAATGCCAATTTGCTTAGTTATCATTGGTAATAGCCTTACATCCAAACATATCTATGAAATTACTGATCTATTTTATGTTAAAGTTTCTGTTGAGACCTATAAGAAATCAGGACCTTCACAGTGTTTCGCATGTCAACGCATAGGCCACGGATCCTCCAACTGCACCCACCCGCTTAGATGTGTTAAATGCTCAGGTGAACACAAAGCTAGCCAATGTCCCAAAACTATCGATCAAGACCCAACATGTTGCAACTGTGGTGGTAAACACACAGCAAATTACCGTGGTTGTCCATATCTCGCTCAAGCCGCTAATGCAAAGCTAGCCAAAAATCCACAACCAAACCCCTCACACCCTACAGATCAACCTATTCAATCTCATAGTGCCGATACCACTAAAGTGGACTACGCCTCTGCAACTAAGTCCAAGAAGACTTTAAGCAGCGAGCAGGTAATCGAACTTTTAACTGATCTCCTTTCAGTTCTGTCCACATCGGATGATCCCAAATCCATGCTAATATCCACTATTAAGTCCTTTATTACCCTATTCGCAAACCAACAATGATTTCTAGCTTAAAAATCGTACATTGGAACGCTAACGGCATTACAAAAAGAATTAATGAACTCGATGCATTCATTTTCACTAACAAACCTGATATTATACTACTAAATGAAACTCATCTCAAATCAAATCTAAGCCTCAAGATTCCAAATTATATCACATACAGGAATGACCTTCCGCAAATCCGTGGTTCTCCAGCCCATGGCGGCACAGCTATCCTAGTTCATCGTAAAATAGTCCATCAACAAATCGACACAAATACAAAACTTCAATCTACATCTATATTAATAAAAATTAGTAATAAAACCACTCTCATCTCTTCGGTATACAAACCCCCGTCGTCACCCTTACTTACATCTGACCTCGACCTTCTCATCAATAGTGCAGATAATTTTATTATTGCTGGTGACCTAAACTCAAAACATCCTCTCTGGAACAGCCGCAAGACAAATGCTGCCGGATCAATTCTTTATAGCCACCTCCTGCAAAATGACTACGCAATCTTCGCCCCTGACATCCCTACACACTTTCCAAGCTCCAACAAATGCAGACCTGACGTATTAGACATTGCTTTAATCCGCACTCATCTTCTAGTACACGTCACAAACCTAAACGAGTTATCATCTGATCACAATCCAATTCTACTTGAATTAACTGACTCACCTATCACAACCTCTCCCCCACCTCCGAACCTTCAAATCAATTGGGATAAGTTTTATCACACAATCAATGCAGAAAAACCTAACACGGCTCTTCTTACCAACTCCAAGCAAAACATTGACATCAGCATCCAAGCACTCACCAATTCCATCCAATCAGCTCTTGACAACTGCTCGTACACTGGCGTTAGGGTCAGTCGTCGCCTAGTTATTCCCGCGGAAATTCAACAAGAAATAAATGAAAAAACCCGAATCCGCCGAGAATGGCAACTAAATCGTGACCCCCAAATTAAAAGATCGCTAAATTCCAAAATCAAAACCATTAGACTGATGCTACAAACGCATAGGAAGGACGAATGGGACAAGTACATAGCTTCCATGAACCAAAACGAAAACTCTATATACAAGCTAAACAGGAGTTTGCTAAAGAAAAAGCCAGCTGTACACCCAATACTAGGACCAAACGGTTTGTCTTACTCTGCAAAAGAGAAATCTGAGATCATCGCGGACTCCCTTGAACGTCAGTTTTCTACCTTCAAGGGCCCAGATTTACCTGAAGTAAAGGAAAGCATCGCGGCCCTCAGAGGCTCAGTGCTTACTGGTCCCAATATTTTCACCACTCCAGGATCAATCCAAAAACTTATATCCAAGCTAGCAAAGAACAAAGCCCCTGGCAGAGACCAAATCACAAATACTGCCCTAAAGTTTCTACCCAAAAATAAATTACTAGACTTAACTAAAATAATAAACGGTTGCTTCAACCTATGTTACTTTCCAAGCGTGTGGAAACTCTCGTCCATAATTTCCATTCCGAAACTTGGCAAAAATCATCAACTACCAGAAAGTTACAGACCCATTGCTCTTCTTTCTTCACTCTCAAAAGTATACGAACGTTTAATCCTCCAATCTCTCCAAAAATCTTTAGCTGGTAAAATAAGAGATGAGCAATTTGCATTCCGCCAAAATCACTCAACTGCTCTCCAACTGATGGACCAAATAAGCGAAAATCTCAACCAAAACATTCAAACAGCTGCTATCTTCCTCGATGTTGAGAAAGCTTTTGATAGCGTGTGGCACGACGGGCTTCTCCACAAGATGATGTCCATGAATATCCCTCTACAACTTATCAAAATCACAGAATCTTTCCTCTCAGAACGAACCTTTTCCGTAAAAATTGAAAACCAAAACTCGTCAATAAGGAAGGCAAATGCAGGCGTACCACAAGGCTCTTGTCTTTCCCCTACGCTCTTTAATATTTATACGAATGACCTACCTACACTTCCTAAATCTCGTGTCTCCTTATTTGCGGATGACACAATGTTTTACTGTTCAAACCACAATGCGCGTTTTGCATCTTTCCAACTCCAAAAACAAATAAACCTGGCTTCAGACTGGTTTAAGAAATGGCGTCTCCATATAAATGAATCAAAAACCTCTGCAATCCTGTTTGGCCGTACAGGAACTGCAAAAATCAAAAATATCAATATAAATAATGTTCAAATCCCTTGGTCTAGGAGCGTTAAATATCTAGGAGTAACTATTGACCGCAACTTCAGTTTCTCCACCCACACATCCAACATTATCAAAAAAGCTACTCAAATTCGAGGTTTACTATATCCAATTCTAAATAAAAAAAGCCCAATCCCCACTAGAACCAAATTAAACCTGTTCCAAATGTACATCATCCCTATCCTAACTTACGCCGGAGAAGCATGGGCACCCTTTGTCAGCTCATCCACTTGGAAGAAAATTGAGGCGGTTCAGACTACAGGCATCAGGATAATTTTAGGTCAGCCGACCTTTGTAAGGAACTCGGTGCTTCTGCACACAGTCGGGTTCATTCCTATCCAAAAAACCATTAAAAAAAATGCCTCAGCCACTTTTCATAGAATCGCTAATTCATGGTACAACCATATAAGAACCATTGGCAGGTGTTCCCCCTCTTTATATACCTCAAGACATAAACAGCGTCCGAGAATAAGGCTTTGGGCAACAAGTTAAAGTAAAATTATAATAAAAAAAAAAAAAAAAATCCATCTCCTACTTCAGCTACTAGCAAAGGCAAAAAAGCCTGGAATAGTATATAGGCGAAAGCCGTGCTACCAAGTAAGTAAGTAAGTAAGTAAATAAGTATCATATTACTAACATCATCGCAGTATCATCATTCTATCATCGTCATCAACGTTCAGCAGTCAAAGCATCACCGACGATTCAGCAGCCGAACGATCATCAGCATCATTTGCAGTCTCAAACCACTTGTAAGTATACTGCATTACTGCTTTACTTACTGAACCACCACTCTCGACCACGAGGCAAGTGCACCCAAGAGGTCTGAATAGACCTATACCTATCATAATAATCTTGGTAAACGTTAATGCAAATCAAAATACCATGGGACACTCTAGGTATGGCTTAAAAATTTAGGACAGGCCTGGTTATAAAAATAATTTGTATAGTCAAAACATTTTTAAAATTTAAGAAAAATTGTATTATACTTTTTAAGTCATAAGTATGAGCCATGAGGTGTAACATGACGTACTAATATTAAGAACTATTTATAATATAAGTATTTATTTAATAAATTGAATTCGCCTGTTTTTCATTTTGGCGAACTCGTCAATTATCTTAGTAGGATCTTTCAACAACTCCGAACTGAACTCTCTTTCGATTGATATCAATGCTAAATTATGAAGACGCGTAGTAGTCATAGATGTCCGTAAATATATCTTGATTCTTCTCATAGTTGAAAAACTTCTTTCGGCTGATGCCGAACTTACTGGAATAACCAACACGCATTCAATAACCGATTTAATCTCCTCAAATGACTTTCCCATATCGCATATTTCTTTGTAAAAATCCATAATATTTTTACAGCCAAAATACATATTTTTTGCTAATCTGCATTGACTCAATACTTTATCCGAAAAATATTTATCATCATCGTCATAATAATTCGTAAATTTTAAAACAAAATTATCATTTAAAAAATTGTTTGATGTCGGATTAAATACTGATATTGCAGATAAAAAATCGGAATTGTCGTTAAATCTTTTGTTCATTTCACTTAATATATTATCTACCACTGTAAAATACATATCTCGCATATTTTGAATCGTAATATCAGTATTTTTAAAACCAGTCGTTGAAGTTATAACATAATCAGTTAATGTACTATTAATATTCGTACGTCGTTTTCTATCATTTGATAAAGAAATATTTAAATTCGAAGCTGTAATTTCAGATTTTGTATAGAAGTTACTAAAATGTTCATCTGAACGTAAACGTTCAAGATCTACTTTTGTAGCTTCAACTAATTTTAAACATTTAATTATATCGAGGGTTGACGATTGCAAGTGTATTGAAAGTGTGTTAACAGTTGATAAAATGTTATCAAGAAATGTTAGAACAAATATAATATTGAAAGAACAAAACTGATTTAATAGGCCTTTGGATTCTGCGGCTTCATTCTTTTTTGAACTTTTTGAACATATAGACAAAGCTTTTATAACATTTTCATATCGAATTAAAAAAAAATGAATACCTTTGTATTTAGCAACCCATCTTGTATCGCTATGTTGGGGTACTTTTAATACATTTTCGCAATCTTTTTGGACTTCAGAAAATATGCCATGGCGTAAAGTTGAACTTGATTGAAATGCATAAATTGCTTCCAGTAATCCTATCGTGTCGTCAACTATTTCAACTGATTTAGCAACATCGACTAAAACTAAATTTAATAGATGAGCGTAACAGTGTATATACGGACATTTGTTTTTAGAGAGCTCTCTAATTTTTATTTGTACCCCGTTGGTAGAGCCTGACATCACTGACGCACCGTCGTAAGACTGACTAATACATTTTTCAATGTCTAAACCAACTGCATTTAAAAATTCGATAATACAATGAGTGAGACCATGTGCATCCAACTTTAATACTTGTAAAAATCCTAAAAATCGTTCTTTAATAATTGATTTATGTACATACCTTATGCATATTGACATTTGTTCTAACGTTGAAGCATCTCGAGCTTCAACCACAATTAAACTGTACACCGAACTACCTTCATTAACTTCTTTAACAATAGTTTGTGTAATAATATTGGAAGACGCAAGTAAAATATCATTTTGTACAATGTTTGATGTGTATTTTGCATTTTTAGGAAAAGACTTTAAGTCTTTATCAAACTTTTCGTTTTCTAAACATAGTAAATCAACTAATTATTTTAAATTACCTTGATTGTTTGTTTGTTCAGTATTTACATTATAATGACCGCGTAAACCAATATCTTGCCGTGCGCAATACAAAATAGAACGAATAATACTTTTTAGTATTTCTCGATTTTTAGTTATATTTTCTTCAACATGACTATTAATTTGCAATGTGACCGCGCCAACACTTTTCGATGTCACAAAACCTTGATACTTTGCAAACGACGTTTTATGTGAATTTGCCTCATTATGTTTTTTTGTAATTCCTGAAATATTTTTCCAATCACTGTACCCTGAAACTATTAAAACATCTTGCTGTTTTTCATGAGATGTAGAAGTAGCAAAATGACGACAATAAAAACAAAAAATTGCATCCAATTGAACTGAATATTCAATCCAAGCAGGGGCGTATACAAGGGGGGATGTGGGGGTCAGATCCCCCCCATATAACTTTTAAAGAATTGTATAAAATAGTGTTTTTAGTGTTAGCCGTTAGGGCATTCCAAGATCACAAGGAAAAAAAAAAAAGCTAGGATTTTTGTAAATTTTTATTTCATAAATATAATTATTACAAGAATAGACTTTGTCTGTTCAGTCGTGCCACCGCCACCGCCGCCGATAACAACGCTGCGACGAAGACGCCCGCATGGTCGTGTGGCTAATAATACATTTTCCTACTTCTGGAAATGTTTTAAGAAATTATTATTATATAATGCACGGATGGGTTTTACGTATTTACACTACAATATTATCAATTTTGTATTAAAATCGACATTCCGTCAGTTGTACCTCGTATGTTGTACCGTACCTACTTAAATAAATATTGTCTTAAAATTTGAATAAAAGTAATAAATAATAATGAAGAAGCAGCAAACATTAAATAATTTTTTCCAACTACCCTCGACTACTCCTCCAGCCATAACTAGTACAATTACGTCTAAATCCAAACGAAATTCTGATGATGATTCCATTATTTCTACACCTCCAAAAATAATGCATTTGGATGAATTAGAAATTGATGAACCTAATAATGCAACACAACCTTTACAACGTACAAATGATATTGGTTTGTATATAAATTGTAATTTAAAAGACGCTGAAAAAAATCTTGTAAGTAAAATATTAATTAATTTATTGTTTTATTATTGAAGAAGTACCTAGTATTATTATTTTTAATTACTTATTGATAGTTTTTTGTTAATTAACTTATGTAGATTTTAACTAATTTATGGATTCCGGAAGTAACATATAAATTCCCATTGGTTGAAAAGAATAAAACTAGAAATCTTAGATTTCAACATCGTTGGTTACAATTATACAAGTGGTTAGCATACTCAGAAATTAAACAGGGTGGTTTTTGTAAGGTTTGTGTGATTTTTTCAAAAACTGGTGGAATTGGAGGTCAAAAGCTTAGTGTACTTGTATTGAAACCAATGGACAGCTTTAAAAAAGCTTTAGAAGTAAGTATTAAATTGTATTTTCTATATATTTTAAAATGCAACATATTAATTTTATTATTTATTTATTTTATAATTATAAGACTTTAAGCAATCATGCTAATCATGAATATCACAAATTAGCATTGCTAAAAGCTGATAAATTTTTAAACATTTGTACGCAAAAGGAACCAGAAATAATAAACACTCTAAATGAAGAAAGGCAAGTTTGAAATTGTATGCAATTTTTAAATATTTAATATGTAATGTTTGTTACTTATACAGGAATAAACAAGTAATTGAAAATCGAAAACGCTTGAGTTGTATTATAGAATGTGTTATGTTATGTGGCCGCCAAGAACTTGCTCTAAGAGGCCATCGAGATTTTGGTTCAATTTCATTTGATGGTAAGTTGTATTGTAAAAATTATAGTTTTATTATTATTTATTGATGCTTACTAGTTACTATACTAGCTTAATATTGTTATAAATAAAGATTATTTGAAGATATAAAATTATTTAATTACAGAGCAATCTAAAGTAAATGAAGGAAACTTCCGTGAAATATTAAAATATAAAACTAAAGATATTGATTACATGAAAAATTTTCTTTCGTCGGACTACCGAAACAAATATATCAGTCCTCTTATTCAAAACGAGATTATAAATAGTTGTGGAGATTTAATTTTGAAAAAACTTGTGAAAGAAATTAACGATGCAGGCTATTTTAGTGTATTAGCTGATGAAACTACGGATGTATCTGTAAAGGAGCAACTTACACTTTGTGTTAGATACTTAGTTGGTACTGGAAAAGATATTAACGTTCATGAAAGTTTCTTAAAATTTACTGAAGTTACTAGTTTAACGGGAGAAAATTTAGCTTCATTATATTAAGTGGTAATTTATAAATTATACATAAATTAGTTATTGTTCTTAACATTAAAATTTGTATTAATATTGTTTAGGTCTCAACGCATGTGGAATTAATTGTGATAATATTTGTGGGCAAGGATATGATGGAGCCTCAAATATGTCAGGTCACATTAAAGGAGTTCAAACCATAATTAGAGTTAAATATCCCAAAGCCTTATACGTGCACTGTGTAGCCCATACCTTAAATTTAGCTGTATCTTCTGCTTGCAATATCCAGCCAATTAGAAATTGCTTAGGGACAGTTCAAAAAATGTATTGTTTTTTTAATTTCCCAAAACGTCAAAATGTAATTTTAACAGCAATTGATGAAAGTGATTTGGAACCAAAATTCAAGACTTTAAAACGTTTATGTGCAACACGGTGCGTTCAACGATACGATGCGATAAATGATTTTGTAGAACTATTTCCATATGTAGTAATCTCATTGGAAAATATATCTGAGTGGACTGATGCATCTTCTGTGGATGCTAACTTATTGTTAAAGTTAATGGATTAAACATTTTTAATATCTTTACAAGTCATAAAAGTAAATATATCTGATTAGATATTATATTTATAGTTGTACAATGTATTTATCAATTTTGATAAAGATATTAAATATTGAATACATTATTTATCTAATTATTTAATTTTTAATTTTAATGTATTAAAGTATTTATTTTTATTTTAGGTTTTATTCTCATATAGACCACCTTTATGTAAACAGCTTCAACGAATAGAAATCGATTTAAGAGAAGCTGTTGGAACAGCTGATGATAATGTAAATGCTCTTAAAGTGCTAAGACAAAACATAGAAGTTGAATTTCATAAGATGTTTGAAAAATCAAAAGTATCAAATTATTATAAAATATAATTAATTGTACTTTTACCCTCCCTAATATTAATATATTAAATGTATATAAGAAAATGGCTGAATTTTTGGATGTTACCATTTCAATCAAACGTTTAAATAAGAGACAACAAAATTGAGCTAATCCATCAACAAATGATAAAGAACTTGAACCAGAAGCCTATTTTCGAACAACTATATGCATTCTGTTCATCGATGCTTTCATTCAGCAATTGGAAGACAGGTTTTTAGAACATAGAAATGTTTTTAATGGTTAGAACATAATGAATAATGATTAAATAAAACTATTATTAACTTATTACTACCTATACTAAATGTTTCTCATGTATCAGATTTTCAGTGTTTACTCTCATATGAGTCTAATAATCCACCAGCTGAATTTGATGACCTGGTAAAATTCCATTTCCATTGCGCCCTAAGTCCCACCCCGTCTCCTGTATTTTCAAAACGTGGCATTCTTTCGTTGGTAGCCCGTATTTTCGACCCGCTCGGGGTATTTGGTCCATCCGTGTTTTTGGCAAAATTGGTCATGCAACGTACCTGGGTCTCCGGATTGGGGTGGGACGACCCCCTTCCAAACGAAATAGCTAACGAGTGGCGAGCGTTTGTGACTGATTTGCCATCGTTATTACAAATTCGTATTCCACGACATCTTAATTCGTGCCAGGGCTATCTACTCGGTTTTTGTGATACGTCACAGCGTGGGTACGCGGCAGTGGTTTACGTACGCATGGCCGATGTCACAACCGGTCATTCAGTGTTTCTCATCGGTACGAAAACAAAACTGGCGCCAACAAAACCGATCACTATACCGCGCCTTGAATTAAATGCCGCCCTATTATTAGCTCGTTGGCTAGGCCGTCTTCGTGATATTTTATCATCACAGCTTAATATAATTGGTGTCCGGGCATGGTCCGATTCGATGATTGTACTTTCGAGGTTAAAGGTACCTCACGAATCATTTAAAGTTTATGTGTCTAATCGCGTGCACCAGATTCGCACGTTGTTGCCAGATTGCACCTGGTCATACGTGGAATCAGTCAATAATCCCGCCGATTGCGCGTCGCGCGGCATAATGCCAAGCGTGTTATCACAGTTCGAGCTATATTGGCGTGGTCCTCAAATAGCGCGCGGCGACCCAACGGAATGGGACGATTATCGCCCTGCAATCCCACTATGTGACTTGCCAGAAACCTATCATGTTTCTTTCACCACCCGTAACGACGACATAATGGGTGAATGGTTCGATCGATTTTCAGATTACGATCGCATGTAGCGCGTTGTAGCATATATGCGTAGATTTGTGTGCGCGTGCCGCCGCACTGTTGCGCTCAGGCGGAGTGGTGACGACCGTCCATTTGTATCACACAGATCCGAATCAATCAATTCCGCGTTTTTGCGCAAGGATGAATTAGATCGCGCGGCCCAATTATTAGCAGCCGATTCGCAACGGGTGTATTTTTCAGTGTTGTTGCGTGAATTGTCCTCCGGGAGTCGCATTTCGTCCAGACCTTTGGCTCGTTTATCTTCATTTGTTGACCCGGCAGGCGTATTACGTGTAGGTGGTCGCCAGCGTCATTCCACATTAAATTATGACTGTAAACATCCTATCTTGTTACATAAGAGGTCACATTTTTCCCTATTGTTATACCAGGGCACCGGGCAACGTGTCATGCCGGCCCGCGTGTTCTAGCCACACTTATTTCGCGACAGTTTTGGGTGGTGTCATTACGATCCGTATTACATAGTGTAATTTCAACATGCACCGTATGTGTACGGCACGACGCGAAACCTTTACAGCCATACATGGCTGACTTGCCTGACACTCGTGTACAACAGCGACGACCGTTTGAGCGCGTAGGTATCGATTATGCCGGCCCTCTACAAATGCGCGAAGTGAGTCTTCGAAAATCGCGCGTATTCAAAATTTATGTAGCCGATTTTGTCTGTTTTTGTACAAAGGCCGTTCACCTTGAGGTAGTTACGGATTTATCGACAGACGCATTCCTGGCGGCCTTTGATCGCTTTGTTGCCCGCCGTGGAATACCGAGCGATGTCTTCTCAGATTGTGGTACAAATTTTATCGGGGCAGATCGACAATTGCGCACGTTAATAGAAAGTCCCGAAGGACAAGCGGCTATTGCCAATACGCGCGCCACCTGTGTCTGGCACTTCAATCCCCCAGCGCCCCGCATTTTGGGGGATTGTGGGAGGCAGCTGTCCGGTCGACGAAACGCCTTTTAGTGCGCGTTATTGGGACACACATCTTCACGTATGAAGAGTTTTCGATGGTCTTAGCTCGCATAGAAGCCATCCTTAATTCTCGCCCACTCACGCCCGCGTCGTCGGATCCACATGATCTCGACTGTTTAACTCCCGGGCATTTTTTGATAGGTGAACCGCTTCTGGCTATACCACCTAGGTCCGGTCCGGAGTCTTCTCTTAAATTAACCAACCGGTGGAAGCTGATGGACCAATGTCATCAGACATTCTGGCGGCGATGGTCAGCCGAATACCTCACGACCTTGCAAGAGAAGTCAAAGTGGACGGAGCGTACCCCCAATTTAAAGGTGGACGACATGGTCATAGTGGTAGATAACCAAAGCCCTCCCCTCCTGTGGCGTCTTGGTCGGGTATTAGAAGTATTACCGGGGAGTGACGGTCACGTCCGAGTTGTGCGAGTGATGACACGTTTAGGTATAATAATGCGTCCGGTGGTGAAACTCGTTAACAACCCACTAATTGAAAAAAAAAAAAAAAAATTTTTATATAGGTACGTCCTTTTTTATATCGTCACGTCCTTGAATCTTATCCTTAGTTCACCATATCGTTGACCTCTTATACACTGTGCCTTTCGGCATGACACACTCGGCACATCGCTCCAAAAGTCTTCGCTTAAATTCTTTATATATTAATATATGATATATACATGTGCTGTCCGTCTAACGGCGTGAAAAGATGGGTGGACAAACTGAATAAAATATTTATTTATTTCTGTTGTAAAAATAATTATTCTTATTTATGTATTTTTTTTAATTTGAACCATATGTTCGTATACTTGTATTATTTTGTAATTTTTTATGTGTATACTTTGTATTATAAAAAAAAAAAACCAATGAGTGAGGAAAAGCCTCACGGGGGGAGGATGTTCGAGCACGGAACGGTTTTTACCATTTTATATATATACTAGTTGCTTGTGAAACTCGCTGTCCTGAAACTCGGGAGCTTGTGAGAGTCGGCGATGCAGACGTCAATGTCGTTGAAATTACTTTTAGAAGTCACTCCTGTTGACGTCATGGGTAGTTAAAAAACAAAAATTTAGGAGGTGATAACGATTTTTGATAAGTCTTAGAGATCTCGTTTCGAGCGCGGGAATGTTTGAAATTTCACTTTACCCACGAAAATCGGCAATTGAATAACACGGTTCCCCGTCGCATGTCCTTTGCTTTTTCGTATGTAATAAAAATGTAAATTCGAAAACTGAGTTGGAATGTCTAGCAAGTCCGTCACCTCAAGTGAAAATCGTTTAACATTCAAGTTAGCCAGCTACGTAGGCAATCCGACTTCGTCGGATCGCAGACCCTCCGTTCAGCGTCTATGAGTGAAACTCAACTAATTGGTTGTATTTACCTACATTATACACACATAATGTATAGAAAATGAAGATCGCAAGTAGGTAATGATATTCGGCATGATAAACCAAAGATATTCTAATCATACGGATAGACGGTAGTAGGTATAAGTATTTTTGAAATTATTTCATAATGTAAGCACCACGAAGATTATGTTTACAATAATAATGGAGATAACAATGAAATAATCATTGGAACTTGGAAAAATCGTGTAAAAAAAACCGGAAAAAAAATGCAAAAAATCCGGGCGGCCATGCTACAGCATAGGGCTGCCGTAGTAACGACGGCGTCGATACATCCGCCGCCGGGGTTCGAACTCGCCTACCCTACGACTTTAACCTAACGCCTAAACCTACGGGACACCTACTCAGATGCTGACAGACGGAAAAATTTGAGCATTTAAGCCGTTTGTATTCATAAGCGAATACTGCAATAAGCAATGTTTAACCGATGAAATCCGTAGGATATGGCCATTATTTTTATTGCATATAGTTAACAAAATAGATGTAAATACATAGCAATTTCTGTTGTTGTAAAAAAACTAAAATATTTGTATTGCTATTATTATGCGTAATAGTACACATGTATACGGTTCTGCATCAAATAAATAGTTAATTTATTTAATATATAAGCAATATACAATTGAACGTACTCATTCAACTCAGAGTGTATTAATTGTGAAATCCGATATTATATCACAGCATCGAGCACTAAAATATTGTCTTTTATTTATTACATATTACATATTTTGGGTTTTCGAGTAGATTTCTTGAAATCCAACCACGGGATTGTGTGTTGATCTCATCGAAATCGCCCAATAATTTTTAATTTAATATATCGCAACCGGACGTTCCACAGTCACAGAATTATACGATCGATATGGACCTGACCGTCGAAGAACAGTCCTGTTTCATTCGATATATTTAACCGAGAGAAGGACAAAACAGTAAGTGTAAGGCTCCGTTCGACGACTTTGGTTCTGTCTGTAAAAGCGATTTCGAAGTGTGAGAATGGGGCACGAAGAATGGCGAACGGAGCTCGAAAAGCAAAAGTTTTGAAACAATCCCGGCGATGAGGCGAAGACGATATTTCAAAACGACAACGCGGCGATATTTTTTCGCGCTCCCATTGGCCGGGAAGCGAACGCTCGTGGAAGAAAAGAAATAGTGGTCTTTCGTTCCGGGAGGAAAAGACTCCGGGACCTTACCATTTTATATATTAAGATATATATATATACGCCTGCTCGGAGATAAAGTGGCCGGCAAGCTCTCCCCTCTGCGGTCCAACGACATTTTTGCCGGCTGATAGTCGTGCCACCAGACAGCCCGGCTTCCAATACTTCGACACCCAGCTTGTCTTTTTCAAACGGTTGGGCCCGACACATCTCTCTCTGTCCGCCCACCGTTGCGGCGCGCCTGCTCTTTTGGTGCTGTTGTTACCACCTCGTGGTCTGAACACTGATTTTTGTTTTGGTGCCGTCTCCCTGGAGGATCCGAGCCATCGTCTCAATTCCATCTTCTCAGTTGCAAGGGACTACGTACCACACCGTTTCGACGAAAGCTGCAGCTGCTAACCAGGTCGTCATATTTTGTATTATATATATACACCATTGTTTTTTTGGTGTGTATTTGTGTGTATTTTTTTTTTTGTATTGTTTATATTCTATTTAGTACCGGGCGCCCTCATTATAACGGGCTCGCTATATTTAGCCCTTATTATTCGTGTATATTGAACATTTGTTTAATTTATTATATATTGTATGCGCATGACGCTATAAATTGACGTGTAATATAACGTAAGTGCTGCTTCGGCGAACAAATACATACCTATATACCTGATTTCAACTATAATGTCCACTTTAGTTTAATTTATCAAATTTATTTAGTTAAATATTCTTTAATATTCCTAATTTTTTTGATATTTGTTTTTAAGTTGATACAAATTTAAAAAAATTTAACATTAATAATCGTCAAGTGTTTTCAATTACGTGTGACAATGGAGCAAATATCGTTAAAATGGTTCGAATATTGAAGTTAACCTTAAATGAATGGAAACGAATTGAATGTTTGGTAATATATTATAAATTATAAAATTGAGTACCTACCATTTTTGTTATTACATTTCAAACTTTGTATAGATAAAATCTCTTGAACCAGTTTATTTCGCTACAAAATTGCTTCAAAAGAAAGATTTAACTATAGGAGATTTCTATGGGATTTGGATCCAGACCAAAAATAAATTAAATCAAATTAGTTCTACAGTATCATTACCTATTTTAAATAATATGAAAAATCGTGAAGTTCAGTTATTGGAAAATGATATATTTATTTCAGGTAGATAATAGTATAATACCACTGTCCACTATATTATACACATTGTAGGTATATTACATTTAAACATTTTAAACATAATATTGTGTTTTTGAATTTTATTTTAAAGCTGTATATATGGATCCACGGATCATGTGTTTACTAACTGTTCCAAAACAAGAAATAGCGGTCAACTACCTTTTGAAAATATGGGATTTAAAAGAGACATTAACATGTATTGAGGTATAAATCAATAAACAACATAAATTTGTTTTAACTTTTAAGTTTTAACACAATAACACACCTATATTGGCTATATTATGTTCAATCAACTTATTATTTTATGAGCAAAAACTAGGAGCCTATAGCCTATACCAATAATTTGATTTGTTCTTATAAGTTAGTGTTAACTTCTTCGTTTTTTAGTTTTACTAGTTTTTAAATTTTAAAAGATCAATTATAAATTATCAATATGAAACCCTGAAGCCCTCAAAAAAAAAAAACAATTTTACATTACTGCAAATTCCATAATAAAATAATAACAAAGATATTAACTCTAAAGTCACTTATGTTAATAATATTTTTTAATCATTATTTCAATGTAGATATGATTATTGATTAAATGTACTTTATTTTTATTTTGTTCATTGAATTAAAAGTTATAACTTATAACTTTATAAGGCCTACTCCTATTCTTATAAAAATTAAAATGTAAAACTTTAAAATTTAAACTAATGGTTGGAAAAATTATTTTTCTTTCTTTAGAATTTAGGAATAGACCCAACTGAACAACCAGATAATCATATCACTGATGAAAGTGAAACAAATGTTGAAGATGACGCTGATGATGGTGATGATTTTGAGAAATTCCTACAAAACAATTCCAATATAATACGTAATAATAAGTAATACGTAGTAATGAGTAAGTTATAATTTATAAGTTATAACTAGAATTATATAACCCTCCCCAATTTTTCAAGAGTCAAGCCTAGTGTTTCATAAAGTTTAAACGTTATAAATAATTAATATTTAAAACGTTTAAACGTTAAACGGAACATTTTATAAACGTTTAAATTCTTTATAACATTAAACGATAAATCGATCATAACGTTTAATATCATATAACGTTAAACAGTAATTTGGTCATAACGTTTGATATCCATATAATGGTAAACGGTATTATTTTTTTTGATTTAAGCCCTGGTCAAAACTACTGGCGCGGCCCACGGTGAGGTGTGCTTGGTTTCACGAGCTCTTGGAGTTAAATATCGCGCACCATATTGTCGATAGCAGTTTGTTTCTGCTGTGGGTATGGGTATGGTTTTAGCGCGATCGGAGTCGGGTCTTTGAACAAGATTTCGTGTTCAATTAATTTGGTACGTCCTACTTTTTCACTGAGTACTACCGCGTATTTGTTTAATACTTTGGTGAGTTTCGCGCGAGTTTCGACGTCGTTTCCAAATTCTAATTGAGACAAGTCGGGACTAGTGGTGGGTGGTTATGATTTCCCTTTCCAGCATGTCGACGTACGAATTTGCCTACCCATGTGTATTGTACACGCAGCGTAATCCCAAGAGACTTCGTTATCAACAAGGAAGTCGTGTTCTAGTAACGCGTCGCAATACAAATTGTCTAGAATAGTTGCTTCAAATTTTATATCGAGCGCCTCTATTCTAGCTTCAAATGTGGAGGTGCTACTGGTTGTCGCAGTGTGACCGTCAGCCATTCGGACTTTGGTTGTTTTGTCGTATTTACGGCCTATTATCGGGTTTACGTAAGATTTTTGCGCCTGCGAGCCTAATAGGGCTGTTACGAAGCCTGACGGAAATTCGAGTTCGACCGCGGGGGTCGGAATTTTGTCCGGGCATGTTCGTGTACCGTTCTTAGTCGTACTACCATTGGCCGAGCATGGCAATTGGTTCTGAACTGGGACTGTTTGATCGTCGGCGTTGACCGCCATGATCACACTGTCCCTATCGACTGCCTCTGTTCCCGCCTGTGGCTTTACGTGCGCAGACTGACCTATTGCGGGGATAAGCGCGGTGTGTGTGCTTGAGTCCCCGTCACATGTGCAGGTGAACACCCGTGTCCCTGTTGCCTTTGTCCCTACACCTGCAGCTGCCCCATGGGCCGGCTGTTGTTGATCACACATGTCACCGGTGAGGTGAGTGTGGTGTAGGTTAGGGGTCTGTGAACGGGTGTCGATAGGTGGTGACACGGAAACAATTTTCGTAGTCGGTTGTTCACTGTGTTGAACTTCCGTACTACGCGCTTTTCGATAGCGTTTAATTTTTTTGTGTGTACTAACGATAATGTGTGTTATGGATGGGGGGGAGGTGGTGAGTCGATGGGGGGAGTAGTACCCGTCGACTCCCCCGCCGTTCCTAGGCCTGGACTTTCGGTGTGGACACTTACTGTGCCAATGGAGTTCCCCGCAGAACTTGCACGGCCCCAGTTGGCTGGTCATCAAATGAATTGCCAAAATATTTTTTTTTTTTGACTGGGGGGGCTGTTTGTGGGGTGTCCGGCCCCTTTTTGGGCTTAGGCGTCCAGCGTTGTGTGGGTGGGCTAGTGCTGTCCGCTGCCGGATCCAAAACGCCTGCGATGCGTCTCAGCTCGCTGAACGTTTGTGGTCGGTGCAAACGGAGGTGCGTACGGAACGTGTCGCGTGCTAGCCCGGCGATAATACCTACCAATTCCGGTTCGGATAGGCCGGTGGTTACGCGGCGTGCCAGCTGATTTTTATTTAACACAAATTCCGTTAGTGATTGTTTGGGAGTTTGTCGTGTTGACACGATGTCGACGAGCAATCGAGACTGAATTTCGGCGTTATTGAAATTTTCAAATAATTCATCCCGAAATTCTGCCCAAGATAGGTCGAGTGGCCTGATAGAACTATACCATGTACTCGCCGTTCTTTTTGCAGTTCGACCGCCCTACACCAACCCGAGGGGTGTATACGAGCTTGCACCAAAATCGCCTCGGTATTTTCTATGAACCGTACGAGGTCCTCGGCCCTTGTTCCCGTGAACTCGGGTAACGAAGCTCTTGCTGTACGCAAGTCCTCGTACGGTATTAGCACCGAACGTTTATGTGTGCGTGCTTCGTATGGCACGTAGTGTGACATGCCGGTGGTGTGACACGTTTGGTCGCGCGTGAAAAACGGTCTGTCGTATCCGGCGGTAGTGTGAGTTGCACTCTGCTGAGCGCTGCCTCTACAAAACACATTTGACGCACCCGACTGGTAATTGAGTAATAAATAATAATAGATTTGAAGTCAACAGAAACGTCGGAAAATCGGAAACTGGGCACAGACTTATAATTGAACGTCTAAACTATTGAAGTTTTAAAATAAAAATCTTATAAATCTTATAAAAAAATAATATTATTATTAGGGATTATCGAAAAACAATTTCTTTATCGCATTAACGCGAATGGTACAGTCAGTACGACTATCATACTGTACACATCATTTGTTTTCAAATTTCCTATAGTTGTTCTATTTATAAATAATATGACAAAACCATTATCGGTACTTTTCTGTTATCCCTACTACCGCTCGATGCCGCGACTACCACAGAACAAACAGAACGGAATCTTATTTCATTTAACATGGGCTCTTATGGGAGATGATAAAACTACGTCCGACATTTCTAGATTTTAAACATGCTGCCACGTACCGGGAATTTCCCTCTTTTTCTTTATATCGTGCAACACTGTTCGTTCAAATTTTTAATATATTATTATATTCAAATAATCAAACCACGATTATAGATAGTACTATCTAAAATCGTGAATCAAATCGATTTATAATCTATGTTATCTATGGTTGGACATGTGTTGTTGTTGTTATGAGTGGAATTGCCAACTAACAGCGTAGCCACAAACCACAGAAAACTTAAAAAAAAGGGAATTTCTCGGTATGTGGCAGCACGTTTAAAATTCAGAAATGTCGGACGTTTTTTCGATGAGCCTTAAGATTCCCTTCTGTTTGTTCTGTGCGACTACCGCGACTCTCAATTCTGTTATCTCGACTACCACGTCGGTGCCGCGATTACCCGACTACAGTTCCATCGATTGCCATCGTTGCCGACAGTTGTATTATTTAAAAATAATCCGTCGTTGTATTTATGAATCTGTGGAATTTACCAAACGAAAAAGATGCTCTCGAGTTTTTTCAAGAAAAGGGTTTACTTCAAACACGCCGTGATTGCAAAAACGGTCATAAAAAAAAACTGTACATCGGAAAAAATTTAAATTTTTTGGAAGTGCAATGTCAAGACGTGTCAGCATAAAACCAATATGCCTATGGGGAATTAGTTTGAAAATAGTCGTCTGCCTTTTTTAACCATACTCCGGTTTATATATTGTTGGAGTGCAGAATTAACCTCCGTTAATTTTTGTGAAAGACACTTGCACATAAATCATTGTACGGTAGTTGATAGGAATAATTACATGCATGAGGTGTGCACTATAACAATTAGTCGAAATCAACAAACACAAATCGGAGGACCAGGAAAAATTGTTGAAATCGACGAAAGTATGTTTTCAAAAAGAAAGAATAATGCTAGAAGGATATTACCACAACAGTGGATATTTGGGGGAATTTGTCGCGAAACCAAGAAGACATTTCTTATCCAAGTTCCTAATCGCACCAAGGAAACGCTTTCAACTGCGATAAAACAATATATAATGGTACAACCATATATTCTGACTGTTGGCGTGGATATGATACAGACGAACTAGCCAGAGCCGGATACACGCATGGTACAGTCAATCATACTAATAACTTTGTTGACCCAGTTACTGGGGTCCATACTCAGCATATTGAACGTCTTTGGGGCTCCGCTAAATGGAGAAATAAAAAGCATAGGGGAACCAGACGCCATCATTTGGAGTCTTATCTGGCATAGTTTATCAGGAGACAAAACATTGAAGGAGAACCCATCCGATAACATATTGAAAAATATTTCCGAAAATTGGTCACCAAAAATAGAATTTTAGACTTATGCTACTGTAACTGTGATCATTTATTTATATTTATTCAATATCGTATTTTGATAATTTTGATGACTTTTTGTTTCATATTATAATAACTTTTAGACTTTTGCAACTGTAACTGTGATAATTTATTTGTATTTATTTAATATATTTTTTTGACGATGTTTTGTGATAATTTATTTGATTCTGATAATAAACGTTATACTATAAATATACATTATTATATAAAATATGGCAATTCATGTGTATTATGTATTAAAATACGGAACTATCTGGATAGTACTATGGTATTCGAGATAACAGAAATGAGTCGCGTAGGGATGCGCAAAATGTATCCATAATATTTTCATATCGATATTTCATTTTCGATATTTTTGACGTATCAATATTTTTGTTCTGATATATCAGTTTCTTAACAAAAATTCAGTGTTGTTAATGGTACAGTATCTTTTCGGAGGGTTACGGTAATTTAATTCTCCGTGCAGACATGCAGTCGGAGTACGGAGAACCAATAATAGGTCAATAAGTACCGAGTTTTTCTGCAAAATTAAATAGTTTTCCCAAGATACGCCCTTTAAAGGGTAACTTGGGGCAGCTACAAAAAAAAATATAAAATCATAAATTAAGTATACAAATTTAAATTGTAGTAAATATTAAACAAAAGATCAAGAGAAAACTTTTGATATGAATATTGAACCCATACAATGATTATTTATTGAGATATAGAACGTCAAAGTCAAAAACTGCCCCAAGTTAGGCACTTCTACGGACCAGAAAATTCAAAAATAATTTTAACGTTAGTTGTTAGTTTTATACTAAGTCTCATACTTCATAGGTATTCGTTGTAATTATTTTGTATTTGATTAGATTTTCATATTATAATTATATAATATTGAACTTAGAACCTGCCTTTGACTTTTAATCATGATATCATGTGGGCTAGACTAAGATGGTGCTCAGTTTCCTGTCTAGTTAAAAATCATAGAATTTCCCCATAAATAAAAACACTGTTTATCTGATACATTTTAAAATAAGCTTTAAAAGGAAATACATCTTAACATAAGAGTGCTAATATCTTTATTGACATTCTATTAAGATAAGACCAGAGAATTAAATAATAAATGTAACAAATGTTGAAAAACTGGTATTTTACATTATCCTAATAAATTATAAAGTGACATTGATGCAATAAACCACAGAATATAATATACAAGCTGATATTATATTGTAATAATAAATAGTTATTGTAATTTGTATTCGTTTTTTGAATATTATTTAAAATGAGTGATAGTTTATCAAAGAGTCATCTATTACAGTGCTTTAAAAAAATCGATCGATATAATTATCAATGTAGGAAGTGTGGCAAAACATATAAAACACCAAATGGTGGAGTAGGTAATTTGAGGGCTCATTATTTCACACATGTAGGGATAACAGAAAAGTACCCCATTATCAATCGGCCTATCGCGATGTTAAATATGTTCAATCAATACACTACTATATAGTTATCCAATTCCGTGTCGCCGCATACAATAAGTGACGTCACGTTACAGTGCGATATTTTTATTTTATCATAATAATAGAAGATAGACGTATTAAATTAAAAACCAAACAATTTAAGTTGACTTTTTTAACTAAAATTACAGTGGCCCACCGGGGCATGCCTCGATGCCCCGGCGGCCTAGTCCAACCCTGCCGATGCTGATCCTAGTTATGCAGATCCCGTCGAATTACGTGAAAATGAGTCTGATAGTGACATATATGAACCTACACATAGATCAAATATTTTACAAACCTCTCGTTCAATAAGTCGTAGTCCTATACCACAGAATTCTTACTACTTAGGGAAAGATAAACAAACAAAATGGTTTAACGACGCTCCTCCTAGAAATGTAAGTACTCGCCAACGTAACATCGTTTTACGATTACCAGACGTAAAACAAATAGGTCGCGATGCAAATTCTATTTCGGAGTGCTGGAACTTATTTTTTACTAATTCCATTATTGTCTATATAGTAAAATATACCAACATATATCTCGATAAAATTCGTTCAAAATATACACAACAACATATGGTACGCGAATAACGGTAGCGCTGAAACAACAGCTCACCTGTCACAAAACGGGTCAAACCTCAGCTATTCCGAGGTCTGCGACGGGTGTAATTTCACAATCCGTGCTTAAATGCGACGCAATATGCGTCTACTACAAAAATGGATCGGATTATCAGAGGTCTTGGAACCACACAAGACACGAGGTGGTGCGTTGGGTTCAACCACCAGAAAAAATTCACATTTTGATTTACTATAACGCGCGGGCGCCAGGCACAGGCAGACCACTTCCCGACACACATTTAATGGCGACGACTCAACAACAAACGCGTATGATTAGACGACACTCAAGGCGAGCGACGGCGAGCAAACACACGGACAACGGCGCACAGAGCTCGGCCGTCCGTAAAGCTTTATAACAGCCGGCGGCAGGTACCCAATAGCCTGGAGCTGGTCGATAGAGGAGGGGGTAAGCCGCCTCTCGAACATTCTGCTTCCTGCACGCCGCGCCGCTAGGAGGAAATATGGCGAAGCTAGGATGGCACGAAAAGGTGTGCGTCTACGAACATAATATTTTCAACAATATACGTATTTTAACAACCGGGTGCGTAGATGTCGCTCTGCTGTACAGTAGATTAATGGTGGGTCACTGTAGTAGATGGTGTTAAATTTAAACTCAATGATATAAAATCAATATTGAAGAAAAACGATTCTGAGCAAAGAAGGTATGTCAGCCTAAAATATAACTTAATAGCATATTTTATGATGTTTTTGTGATTAAAGTAATTTATTTCTTATAAGCATTAAACATTTCAGTAGGTTAAATTCATTTTTGCCAAAAAAATTACATTTGAAAAGTCATTGTGTATTTGTGTACCTATATAAAATATAATAATATACTCTAAAAGTTTCAAGTAGGTACCCACCAATAATGTTTTTAAATTACAACAAAATAACTCAAATAATTATTCTTGGTTAATTAAGAATAAGTAATTTCGTATAAATTCGAACAAAAAATAATTATAAAAAAACTGTGTTTATATAATTTTTAGATTTTTTGGTTACAGAATTGACTAAATCGAACTAATATTCCCCGAAAACATTGCATTTATCGGGCTTGTACCAATGCCACGACCATTTACTACTCCGATTTATAAATTAAAATGGACGCCTATGCTACTGCTTCGACGTACATTGCTCCGATCATCAATAACTACGTCACACGTTTTTGGTTGAGGTTCAATACAATTTGAACAATACCAACCATGGTCACAATTCAGCAGGATGTATTGTACCATATCCGGTACATACTGAGGAACATCCTAGACACCCAGGTACTGTGGGGTCCAACAGTAATGTACTTTTCATCCAAGTACCTAAAGTAAAAAATGTATAGGTAGTAGGTACATATTATATATACTGTATAGGCATATATACAAATTATTAAACTTCCTAACTCCTAATTATATTCACCTTCTCCTATTCTAGGACACATTATATGGATTGGTTGTATTGTTGTTAGCTGGTTCTGACAAATGGGGCAACCTCTTGTCCAATTACCTTCACAAGTGTCACAACACCATCCATGCCCACACGGCAGAAAAATGTTGATTCCTTCAACATCCCCATTATTCTGGAGACATATTTGGCACCTATCGGGAACCTCACCTTGAGAAAAAGTAAGCAAACAATTTTAAAATTAATTAATATATATTATGACTATTAAGTTAATAATATTATATCTTTTGTTATATTTCATGATATAAAATAATAATAATATACCACGCTTATAATCATAAATATTTTCAAAACTGAAGTATATCATTATTTGGTGTAAATAGGAACAGGAGTAAAATTTGAGTAATCAAAAAATATAATGCACTGTGACAGCTAGGTATAATAACTTAATTTTCATTATTATGCATTTTTTGCATTATTACCATTGATCACTGTATATTTGTTTATTTTGTTGTTACCCATCTAGTGCTAGTTCAATTGATATTCCTCCTTCGATTTTAAAGTGTGTCATTATGTTATTTACATTATTTATTTAATTATCACTCTAAACATAGAGCACAGATGATTTAAGGTGTTCAATTCAATCTAAATAATAGGATTATGTTATGGAATTCAAAAGAAATGTTTATTCAAAATGAAACTAGCGTTTAGTGTAAGATATATAACCTTCTCATGTAGTAATTTTTTTTTTTAATAATCTAAATTAATGGTTGTCCTATTGATAGGTTGAGTACTGTATTATGTTTAAAATACTTGTACAGTTCCCCAGTTAGATCAAATCTAAAATTTGGAATTCTAATAATATTCTAATATATTATGATGCGTAATGTGTATAGAAATGATCTTGATACTGTTCAATACAAGTTTTTTTAAAGAACTAGCCTATATTTCTCATTGTCCTATACCTAGAGATTCTTTTTTAATTTGGTACAAGACTCCATAGATAAGGAGTTTATTAGACATAATTTAACAGAATATAGTATTATGTTTGTTTTTGGTGTCATAAACTCATAAATGACTCTGCTCAGAAATTTTATTTTTAATTGCTGTCCGAATTTTCCGTAAAAATACTCATAATAATTTAGACTTAATTTGTATACCTAATTTTAAATCTAATATTATTTCTCAAATTCCAAAGCATTACCTATTATTTATATTAACATGAATTGTATATATAATTATTTTTTTTTCTATTTTTATGAAGTAACTTTATTATGTGTACATTGTTTAAGAATATTTTATGTGTTATAGAATTGTAATGTTATTTACTTACCATCGATAAGAAAATCATGAGGTCCAAACAAGACTATTTCAACATCGACCGATTAATCAACTTAAATACAAACAAAATCACAATATTAATATTTTTCATAAGATGTAAAGTTTTAATTTGTAAAAGTTATTTATACCTTCAATTCCTGGTACTACAGCTTCTTTAACCACGTCTTCAACAATTTCTTGAACAAAATAGTAAATACAAAACATTATTTCTTATAATGCTATATATAAAAAAAATATAATTTCATCTAGTGTTAAACAGCCCATTGTCTTTTCTAAACAGAATACATACCCCCAAGGACAAACTTAACTTTGATACTTTAAACTATGATTATTACCCAGTGCATCAAAATTACCGACAACAGGAGGAACAGCAGGAACCGGATCTGGCCTTTCAATCATTTGACGTCCACGACCTCTAGGCCTTCTAACACCACTAACATGCACTGGTGGTGCTGGTCGCCGAGGTCGAATGCTGACCCTTAACGGATTTTGAACAAATCCAATTCCTAGTTCTGCAACCTCAACATCTTCTCCAACCACGTCTTCAAAAATTTCTTGTACAAAATAGTAAATACAAAACATTATTTCTTATAATGCTATATTTTTAGAAAATATAATTTCATCTAGAGCTAAACAGCCCAATGTATTTTCTAAACAGAATACATACCCCCAAGGAGAAACTTAACTTTTATACTTTAAATTATGATTATTACCCAATGCATCAAGATTGCCGACAACAGGAGGATCAGTAGGAACCGGATCTGGCCTTTCAATCATTTGACGTCCACGACCTCTAGGCCTTCTAACCCCACAAACATGCACTGGTGGAGCTGGTGGTTGTGGTTGAATGTTGACCCTTATCGGATTTTGAACATCCAGATCTCTGATGATTTCTGTAGGTAAAACAATCATTGTAAAATTTAGTTTGTAGACATAAATGCAATTTGTTGTATTACCATTAGGTAATTGGCCTATTTGTCGATCCCAATAGCCTCTTGCTGAGTAGGCTACTCGTCTCAAGTATGCCATTGTATCGTAACGCCCATTCTGTATGCTGTCCAAAGCATCAGCCAAAATGTGGTTGTTAGTATCTCAGGATGTCACAATAGATCGACGAACCTATAATTATATATAGGAACATCATAAAAGGATTATCAAAATGTACTAAACAGTATATTAAATTATCTTACTCTTTGTCCACTAATTATTTGCCAAGTTTCTCTCCTTACTCTGGCTTCAACAGAACGCAATCGATCTACAAATTATTGATACATAATAATTTAATGTTCACACATATAATATCTGTTATTTAAATAAGATATTTTACCGTAGAAAGTCCACACAGGCGGGTGGCGACCAATAGTTGATCTTAGCATGCTGTGGAAGCTCTCGACGTAATTGTTTGTACGGATGTTTAATCCGTAAACTGTAAAGCCTGCTGGACGAATGATGTTGATCCAATAATTACGAATGTAATTCAAAAATTCTGTCACAAGGTTTAACTCTTTGCGGCACACGTTTTTCAGATTTTTCTACCCCGTTGTTGCACAACCTATTAAATTTTACTTTAATTGTCATAGCTTTTAATGTAATTTCTTTTTAATCCATCACATACAATTATTATTAAGTAAAAAAAAAAATATATGAATTGAATGATGTGTTAACAATAAGTGGGATCACATGTATCCCACCGTGTACTTTGAGAGGTTATTTTGTGAGTAGGTAGTATAGAATTTAGAATATCAAAATTTCTTTTATTTATAATTACAAGTTATAAATGTTATAATAAACCATTTTATTTCTTATATAAGTTATAACTTAGATTAGTATTACCTATTAAAATAAAAAAGTAACAAATTTTAATTTCGTACACAAAAAAAATCTTATAAAAATTAAAAATTAAATTAATTACTTTTGTGAAAATTAAAAAAAAATTTTACAACTTACACTAATTATTTATGGTAATCAGTAAAACAGTTTTTGTTTTTATTTAAACACAAAGGTATGTTACACACTGAGAATATCCATTCAGTTCTTACTTCCTTTACTTTAGTACTGCAATTTCCGCATCTTCTTCGACTAGATCTTATTGGCTGGTGTGCAGATTGATCGAGTCTAATATTTTTTGGAACAAACGGCTTATTTTTTTTAAGTTGAACTGGAGGTAATTCTGAAGTTTGCTTCATTCGACGTTTTTCTAATATTTATTTTCTAACTAATTCTGATGAAATTTCTCTGCGAAAGTCCTTCATTTTCATTTTAGTTCCAGTTTTTTGAGTGTATATCACATGCGCGTTTACAATAGCGACATCGATAAAATGAAAAAAAATACGATGCCACCATTTCTTGCTTTTTCTATCGATTTGGCAAGTTTTTTTATTTTGGTCGAACCTATCGACACAATTCATATTTTGATTGTAATCTTTTAATGCACTAGGGCAAGGAACATATGAAAGTGTTCCATCTTTAGCTTTTCGCTGAACTGTTTCTTCATTTTTGGGGTCATGAAAGTTGGAAAGTAAGCTTACTGTTCTTTTGTCTTTCCATTTTACAATGGAAGTTGAGTACTGGTCAACACGCCAATCATATTCTCCTGTTTTTAATTCTTTGTCTAATTTTAATGTAGGTAAATATTTCCTCGTCATATTTACAGTTCCACAAGCATGTATATTTTTTGATTTCAAAAAAGTCATTAATGGATAGCTAGTGAAATAATTGTCGAAGTACAAATGATGATTTTTGTTTTGTAAGGGCTGGGATAATTGTTTGATAACGCGAGCGCCTAAATTTTTCTCAGCTAAATCTCCAGATTTTCCAGTATAAATCTCAAAGTTCCAAAGGTAACCATTTTTATCGGCAAGGGCCCATACTTTATAACCCCTTTTAATAGGTTTTTTTGGTAAGTATTGCTTTGCGCTATGCCGTCCTTTGAATTTAATCATTGATTCGTCAATGGCAATTATTTTATTTGGATTGTATAAACGTTGACTATTTTTTAAAATAAAATCAAGAAATGGTCTTATTATATAAAGTTTGTCATAATATTTATCAACTTTTTTGGGCATGGCTGAATTGTCATTGACATGTAAATGAGATAGTAACCAACTGAATCTATTGACTGGCATTAGACTGCTAATATACGCATCGTTCAAGTCAGGTGCAGATGACCAATAGTCACGGTAGCTACATTGTTTTTTAATACCCATTAAGATGTTTATACCAATAAATAAACTCATTTCATCAAATGTTGTGGGCTCATATATTTTTCCCTTTTGTTGATATATTTGTTGACTATACAAGTTTGTATGGAAAGTTATATGGTCAATAACTTCATTTGTAATCAGTAAATTAAAAATGGAAAATGGTGTACACTCTATTATGATATCAGTTTCATCAGTAGGGCCTTCTAATTGAGTAAACGGAGGAGTTGACAAGGTGAAATTCGTCGATGTAGACCAAACAGGTTCAACAAAATTAAATTCATCAACAACCGTTGTATTATTATCAGAAACATTTAAATTTTCGACTGAAACATTAAGTTCTTAGGAAAGTGGTTGGGCTAATAGGTGTTTTTGATTGGGCGTTATATCATGTGAAATAGTATTTGGAAAAATATTTCGGCGACTACGAGGTTTGTTTTGGTAATCTACAACTTTATTTCGAGTTTTCCGAATACTTGAAGACGGTTTTACAGGACTTGGCAATATGTACGTAATATTATCATCAAGATTTAAAATTTCTACATCACTTCCTACCTCACAATTCGACGAATCACTTGATTCTTCAATTATAAAATTTACATGTTTAATTTTAGGAGTATAGTCTTCGTCTTCAACTGTATCATCAATTGAAGTAAGGCTATCGTCATCTGAAGGTATACTTTCAAACAATACATCACATATTTCACTGTCGTTTATTTTCATGTTGAATACTTAATAATTAAATAATATAGTATCAAAAACAACGAAGAAATAATACGAGTGTACTAAACGAATAATATTCACTAACTACCTACTAACAAGAATTGATTGTCGTCGGTACCGCACGGTGGGATATTTATTGGACGGTCACATTTATAAATATTACACAGGACACAAAAATACCAATTAATTTATTTTTGTATCATAATAATGTTCACTAATATTTATGTCAAATGAAAAAAAAAAATGAACAAATCGGTCGACAAAATACTGAGTAATACAAAATAGAAATAATTATAGTGAACTGATAACGTAGACAAAAATAAGGAGAGAAGAAATTCGTAATAAACTCGCACAAATTACCCATAGTCTGTTTATTTTTATATCAAGGCCTTTAGAATGTGCAACAGTATTAATGTCAAGTTACTAATTGAAGAAATATTTGATTGGGAAAAAAATAAAAATAAAAGAAAAGGTGGGTTATTTTTCGACCCACCGTGAAGAAATGCTAATTTTTTTGGTGGGACACAACGTGTACCACCGTGCCGCAAAGAGTTAATATGCCCATTCGTGTGGCAAGATTTGTAATTGCCAGAAATGCTCCGGGAATATTGAAGTCTTTTGGAAATTCAGGGACACGCTCTGCTGGTAAATGTGGTAAAGCTATAATCTATTACCAAAAACATGTAAAGAAAATTATTGGCATCATATCAATTTATATGTTGATGAAACCTTTTTATGATTTATTATTACCATTCTCACTATTGTGGCCACATCATGATTTGCAATCGTTAATCTTGACATATTGTGTGTCTGGATGAACCGTACTATGCTCTATCAAAAATAATTCATGTTAAAAAAAAATCTGACTGTCTTAAGGTGAAATTATAGTGTTTGAATATGTTACATACAGTTAACATATAACAATATTGGTATTAAAACTGAAAACATTATAACAGACTTTAAATTAGTAGGTATACCTGGCTGAAATGGAACCAACACCCGACCAGCCGACATTCCGGAATTACCATTTGAACAGCATTGCGCAAGGCAGTTTCAAAGTCGGCAACAATAGTTATGTTTTCCCAATTAAATATTTCCTGAGGAAAATCATTTCTCGGGAATTGCCAAAGCCTCATATACATATTCTCCGTCCTGCGATTTAATAAAGCATACACCACAGGAACGGACTAAAAATACAATAGTAACTAATATTATATTATAATAAAAAATGTAATATTAATAATCAACAGATCACTTACGATATTATCCAAGACAACATGAATTGTCACCAGGAGCTCGTGGTATGACGCCAAAAGTTCCGTCTACTGCTAGAACTCGTGATTGGTAAATATATGGTGAAAACCTTTGCAAAAACTGCAAATTTGAAAATACCAGTCCCCCAAAAGTATTTGTCCATTTTCTATGAACTCCAAGTTTCCGTTAAAAAATGGAGCTTCGACATCATCTGTGCAATGCATCAGATGATTTTTCCATGTCGGCGACAGTATAGTGTCCCCCATGGCCCTTAAGTTTTCGGGAATAGGCGGACTAGAGCGATGACGAATATAGCGAATTGCTCGAAGAGCTTGTTCAGCTCGTACCTCCAAAGCTGCATTTGGGAATCTAAAAAGAGAAAAATTAATTAAATTATTTAGCACATTTCCGCAGTTATATTACAAAATATAAGTCTACCTTCTAGCTTCTTCTTCAAAGATGGTTCTAGCTGATATTCCCTCCACTAAAGCTCGCTGTCTCAGCGCTTCATTGAATGCACCAATTTCAATGTCGTGTCCGCAATGATGGTCATGTCCAGAATACATAACAATCGGCGCATTTATCGGATATAAAGGCATTGATGCTGTTGACCTACAACCTTGTTCTTACCGTGAACATCGAAGTTCCTTATATAATATAATATAATATTTATTTATTGCAGGTGCCAGGTATATGATATTCTTTTAGTACTTACCGCCGATTTGTTGATTCATTGTTTTGTACATAAGTACACCCAAGTGGATCGGCGTAAACCATGGGTCCTCTGAGCCCCGGGATTCTTCTAGACGCTTGAGCCCCTTCCTCATTGTTTTCCATACCTCTGATAGGTGACCTCGACCGTGATCTTTCATTACGTTCATCTAAGTTGAATTTATATAGCATAATAATTTACAATACGGTTTAATATAAACTACTAAGTACCCAATAATTTGTGTTTAGTCATAAAGAATTATTTAGCTTATAATATTATGTTGAGATTTGTTCATTTTTTTATTAAAGTGCCCACTAAGATTTATAAAATTTATTTTGGATTTATATTTCGTAATTAATAATTGCCAAGTTTGCATAAAATAATGTAGTAACTAGATGTGAATTCAATAAAATGTATCAATCTGTAAATTAACTCAGTATAAGCTCAGATGTTTTTATAACATAGGTAAAAAAAAGCGGGTAAGTGGATGTTGCTCTGCTGTACAGTAGGTTGCAAGTGGGCCCCTTAAATGGAATATATCAAATTTGAACTCAATGATATAATAATATCATTCTGAGTGAAGACGGTCAGCCTATAATGTTACTAAGTATGTATATTTTATGATATTACTGTGATTAAAGTACCTAATTAATTGTAGTATTAGGCATTAGTATAATAGTATCTGCTAGAGTAGGTTGATTCATTTTTGCCAGAAAAAATTATATTTGAAAATGTCATTGTGTGTATAAAATATAATAATATATTCTAAAAGTTTAATATAATATCCATGAATAATATTTTTAAATTACAACAAAATAACTAAAATCGTTATTTTTGGTTTTAATGTTATGTAATTTCGTCCAAATTTCAATTTAAAATGTCTGTAAAAGCAGTGCCGTAGAAACCGCGGTACGGGCGATTCATTGCACTGAGGCCCCATGTTTCAATTTCTAATATGGGGCCCATACTTAAATAAATTAATATTAGACAAGTCCTCATATGGTTTTGTATTAAAATACAAATCTGACATCAATGATCAATTCTGACTTTCCCCGTCAAGTTTTATCAATTACATCACTAATTGGTTTAGAACAATGTGCAGATATCAGAGACTTAATAAATTTCATTATTCAATGGCTTGTAGTTTTCCAGATGTGTGAACTGCATGTTTAATATTTCTTGCAATTCCGGTAACTGTGGCCTCGGCTGAGAGGTCATTATCAAAATTTAAACTCATTAAAAATTATTTAAGAAACTCAATGTCTCAAAATAGACTTAGTAATATTGCTATTCTCAATATAGAAAGAAGTAGAACTGATGAACTAGATAGAGAAAAAATAATTGACAATTTCGTTAATGCTAAGGCCAGGAAAAAAAATGTGTTAAAATTAATTTTAAAAAATTATATACTGTTGACTGATTTGTATTGCTTTTTTATAATTGTTTAAATTAAATATTAATGGAAAGCACATATAGGGGGTGCTTAATACAATATCACCCACAGGCTTCAAATTAGCACTCCCAGTCCCCATATGATAACATAATATTATAATACAATTATTTTTAAATTATAATACACTATGTAGGGTATAGTTGCTTAATAGTTAATATAAATAAAGAGTAGCGATTATATTAACATTTATACAATTTCAACTTTATTATTAGTTATTAATTTGTCTATACAACTATACAAGACGTATTGAAGTATAATTAATTAAAGTTTTAATTTATTATATTTATATTATAATTATTAACAAGTAAGAATATTAATAAGTAATAATTTAAAATTCTTGCAATGCAGATTATTATAATATTATTAGGGTGGTGTGGACTGTTTACGGTTATGTATACGGATCTGTTTACCATAAATTATTCCAGCACCACTATACATTCATACCCAATATGAGCCTATGTAAGGGCCCATAGATTAAATTTGCACCGGGGTCCATCTAGTTCTAGCTACGGCACTGTGTAAAAGTAACCGTTTATATAATTTATGGATTTGTTGGTTATAGTATTATTATATAAAAGAATCTTTATTTTACATTTTGAATCCTTAGTTATAAAAATTTAACATTTAAAATTCTTCAATTACAATGATTTTAGAGATTTTAGCAAATTATATCTAAATTCGAACTTTAAATTCTTATAAAAAAAAAGTGTGCCTACGTATCTTAAATATTTTTTGACTGCGATTGTAACAATATATCAGGAACTTTATATTAAATTTTCAAGCTTTTTAATCAAATGAATACAATTTTATTGACATCTAAAGAAAAAAAAACTGAAAATGTCCGCGGTAAACCAGTCAAAATATTTTTTAAATACTATGGTGTATATAAATTATAAAATGATAATATAAACATTCAGTGATATTTTCATGTATCTACGATTATTTGTTTTTCGAAAACCAATTTTGCGTAAAATTTGCCTTTTTTCCTTAATTTTTATTTGTTGTTCACTTCGCTTTTGAAAACTTGGTACTGGGAATTTTAAATTTTGACCTCCCGATTGCCCAAGATACTAAAGTTGAAAATCGAAGCATTATTTCGACTACTTATCGTGCACAGACAAAAAAAAATAAAAATAAGACAAACATCATTGTAAAATCAATACATTCTAAAAAAATAACGGTAAAACACGAATGTGTACGATTTTTATCTGCAACTTTGAACTTCACTGTTGCCATTTGCTTTGAACTTATAGAACAGGGCTGGCCAAACTTTTTTTGGTCACGATCTACTAAAAATATACTTCACCTTTAAGGATTGACTTATTAATCAACTTATTGATCGACTATTATTAAGAAACATAGAGCGCGTGGCCCTAAAAATAAATTCTAATATGATGAATTTGAAATTGTCTAAGATCGGTCCAAGTGGTACCATAACTTAAGTCATTTTTCCAAAATTTAAATTTTACTGATCACAAATAAAAACATAAATTTGGCAACGTTGCACAGTAAATCATACGCGATCGTTTGACTTTTGGGGTAAATATTAAAGTTAATGGTGTAACGTACGCAATCGTGTTAACGTACTCAATCGTGTTCTCAAAAAGATACATCGTACGCAATCGTGTGGTACCCAAAAATAATGGATGTGCTCGAAATATGATGGATATTTGTGTGTGTTGTGTGTACAATGAATAGTATTTTAAATGAAAAAAATATTTATCTTAAACATGTAGGTATTTAACATTTGTTCGATTTACTAAAAATTTAAATAATTTAAATTTCATCCAATCAGAACTTCCACTTTTTGAAATTAATTTAATATAGGTAACTAAGATAGTATCAGAGTTCCAGCCACGTATTTCAGCCCATATCGGTCACTTACCTGCCATAGTGGAAAATTGAGTGAAATGGTTGTCAACAAAAAAAAAAATCAATCAACAAATTGAAAGAAAACTAAAACTGTTTGTGTCTACTGTTCGCATAGACATCAAACTTCAACTAAGATGAATGACTCTAAAATGGAGTAGATTGGTTTTATTCTAGTATAAATATTAATAAAATTATCTTGTAAGTTAATCTCATAATTTACTAATCGCCTACTAGTCCCAAGAATATTTCTAAATAACTGTCACTCAAAACGTTTTTCTCGTAAGTTTGGAAACAGTGGATTATTATTCTATCGATTCTGATAACTATCTTGAAAAACATATCTACCTTAACTACATAGTTCCAGACTTCCAGTTATTCCCTAAGACGAAATAGTATTTCATTTTATGGGTGGATGCTGGTAGAAAACTGGATCTAGTTGGTACTATAGTAGAACCGTAGAAGTCAAAATTAAAAAAGCAATAATTTTTACGCAAAACCAGTTTTTGCAAAATCTATTTTGTTTTTGTATGCTATTCAAAAACTTACAACCAGGGTTGAGAATTAGGTACTTACCTATAGTAGGCAGTAGCGTCAAATTTTCCTGATGTGTATACAGCTTGCTTTTTTTTATTATTGCCTGTAGCAGTAGGCGTGGCAGACAGTCATTTCAGAGGCCATGGCCTCTGAGATTTTTCTTAAATACAGGGGTGGGTGGTAGCCAGTGGGTCCCCTAGTATGTTATATGATATTCTCAATAGGTAGTCAATAACGATCTGAAATATACTCAGTTATATTATATTAATACATTATTATGCATTAATACTTGGGATATTTGTAAAACCTCTGGAAAATTTTTCATTCGCCACTAATTATTAAGCTATACTGCAGAGTGAAGCTTTTTCAAAATTTAAAGAATCTAATATAAACTTATCTACGAAGCACAATTTTCTAAACTCTTTTTTTATTTAAGCTTTACTTTCAATTGAAAATTGCGTAGCAAAATAAATTGATACGTCAAATATTATAATATTATATTGACCTTAACAAATACAAAATCAAAAAGAATGTTTTAATTTTAGGTTTACCTATACTGTATGTCTGTATATATGATATAATATTGTATAATAATAATATATACGTAGGTATTACTTATTATTCATAAATGTAAATCGTAATATTTAGGTAGGTACCTCATTTAACTTTATATTATAACAAATGATTTATTTTACAATCGGACTTTGTAGTTATTACATACATTTTGTAACTATTATTAATTGAAAAATAATAGGTTAACATCAAAATAATAATGTGAGTGATGGGTGGGTAGTGATATTAGTATTTTGACAGTGGCGTACCCTGCAGGATTATGAAATGGTGGACACTGGAGGAGGGTTAAATATAAATTAAACCAAGTTTTTACAGTTTTTGTATATAAAAAACACATTTATTAGGGGTGAATGCCAATGGTGAGAGGAGGGGTAAACACCCAAAACCCCAAGCTACACCACTTGTATCTTGATACCGTGGGAGGGGCCTGCGATTATTTTTGTATCCCGGCCCAAATTTTGAAGTAACGCCACTGTAATTAAGCTATTCATTTTAATTTTTTTCTATAAATGTTTATAAAAAAAAATATTGAAAATGTTATACTAGTTTTTTTATGCATTGTTCTTTTACCAATTAGGTATCAAAAAACATCAAAAATACTTATTCACAATATTTTTGAATAAGCGTTTAAAGATAGAATTGTTATGAAATTTATCAAAATCACTAGCATTTGAAAATTATTTTGTAGTTTTAAATTCATAACAATTTATCGCATATGAAGGTATTTGCAATATCACAATTATCACTTCATATGAAATTATACTATGTGGTCGACGCCCAATTTTTCAATTACCTACCTATTTGTATTTACAAATTACAATCTACTTCTTAGTTTTTTACTTTTCTCATTAGTCATTAAAATAAACAAATAGTGTATACCCTAAATCCTACAATTAAGACAAATTCCCAAGTAGGCACCAATATGTTTCAAAATATATTATAATTTAATAAAATTATCATATTATTTTACATGGTAATATATTGTCCAGTATATACTATATAACGACTATCTAACCAGACCTTTTATTAAATGGTCCAAAGCCAAACATTTTATAATATGTATAATATAAATTTATTTTATTAAATATTTATACTTAATAAGGTAATTATTAACAATTGTAATTTGTAAGTTATTCGATTTAATTTAATTTTACACATAGGTAATGCAAATTATACAAGACCACAAAATACAAATAGGAACCTACATAAAATTATAGGTAAACAAAATACCTTGGTACAAAATAATTCATAGTTGATAATTTGTTAATTGAAAGTTGGTGGACAAAATTCGTGAAATCTCAATGTAAAATGCAATACCTACGGTAAATATTTTTGTGTGAGTGTCAAATAGGCGGAAAACGGTAGTTGGTAGGTAGGTAGGTAATCTTCCTAACGACTGTGTAAAATCCAGACGAAAATTAACTTGATTATAAATGTTTTCAGAGAAAATCGTCAGAGATAAGGTACCAAATGGTCCTGTTAGTGCTAATGCTTAGTTCATTTAAAATTGTCAAAACTGTACCATTTTCTTCGAACCACGCAAGTTTTGAATACAGAGTGCAAACCATTTAACGACTTACCTACTTTTAACGGCTTTAAATTAAATATTAATTGAATACTAATAGGGAAAATCGCTTTTTTTCCCGAACAATGTTATATAATGCATAGTTTACATTATATTTATATTTTATTGGTACCACACTACTACGGTAAAAGCAGGGCCGGACTGGGTCAACAATTTCTACCGGGAAAATAAAAAAAATCGGCCCACTTAGCCAGTTTTAACCTATAAAAACAACCTTAAAAACATATTTTTCCATATAAAATGATTGTATATTATTTTGAGAATTTAAACACTAAATATTATTATTAAAAATTTAAAAAATTTAAAATTAGTTAGTACAAAGAAATGTTATCATTTTTATTTAAAATACATATTATATTTAGACTCTAGAATAACTACGCATTAATTATACATATTAAGCAATTTGTTTAGATTTGAGCTCTTTTGCGAAAGTGTGTCGATTATGATTTCATTATCCAACGCCATCAAAATATCAGATTCAGCTGGCATAAGCATAAATGATTCTAAATGATCATGGCTCAATGAATTTCTTATTCTATTGAGAATATATTTCAATTTTGAAAACATTCTTTCACAAACTACTTATTATGTAATTTCATCCAAATTTTAACTTAGAATTACTATGAAAATAAACTGTGTTTATGTATTTTTTAGATTTTTTGGTAACAGAAATAACTACTCACGTAGAATCTTAATTTAAATTTTCAATTATAACAAAAATTCGTTATTCGTTATGGAATTACAACAAAATAAGGAAATATTGTAAAATTATGAACTTTAAACGCTCATCAAAATTTAATTTGACTTTCTTATAAACATTTTTTTTTTTTTCATAAATTTAGTAAATCTTATAAGGAAACTTGCATTACATTTTCATATCTTAGATTTAAAAAGAAAAATTATTATGAATTTCTAATTCGAAATAATTTGCAAATTTTCGTGATTTTCCCATATTTTGTCAATTTTGGAACTTTAAATGTTTATAAAAAACTGTGACTAACGATTTTTAATATTTTTCATCTGCCTTTGAAACAATATAGTATTAGTCTTGTATAAAATTGTCAAGTATTTTTACTCAAAAAATACATTTTTATTGATATTCATAAAAAAAAAACTAATAAAATTGGAAACTGAAAATGTCCCTAAACAGTACAAAATAAAACAAAATATTTTGAAAATGTTATCGTGTATAAAAAATGCAAATATAAACAACCAGTGAAAATTGCATGTATCTACGGTCATTTGTTTTAAAGTTACACCAAAAACAAAATTCAATTTTGTGTAAAAATTCCTGTTTTCCTTAATTTTTATTTTATTTTTCTTGGCGCTTTTGAAAATTATTGTGAATTTTAAATGTTGACCTCCCCAAACACCAACGATATTCAGTTTCTAATTGAACAAGATACTGAAGTTGAAAATCGAAGCATTATTTACTTTATTTACTACTTATCGTGTATACAGATTACAGGCACAAAAATAAAAAAAAATAAAAAACACACATCATTGTAAAATCAATACATTCATCGTTCCACTCAGAAGCTAAAATTGTGTAACAAATAACTAAATAGAGAATTTTGTATAAAAATTACATAATAAATAAATTCAGAATTGTATTATTGATTTATCAAAATTTGTCGAAACATAACTGTAATAGTTTCCAGTGGCGCAAATAGGTGTGGGGGGGGGTTAGCACTCTTAAAATCACTCAAAGCGCCCTCAAAAAATCATAATATGTATGTATAATATATATTATAATTTTTAAAAAATGATTTGGGGCTTGAGCCCCTCCCCCCTCTAAACATCTTTCCTATTTGCGCCACTGAGTATAAAATAAAAATATATGTTGAAAGTTGTAATGTTAGGTAGGTACAAAGGACTTAATTCTATAACTTATATTACGAGTTAGAACCCATAGGTATACCTAGTTGGGGCAATTATAATACATAATAAGTAATAACTAAATAAATATTAAATATACATTACTTACTTGGTATTTAGAATTTACTATATTGCACGTTTGCACCACTTGTATTGTTGTAACTTGAATAAATAAATAATTACCTACGACTGTACGAGATAGGTACCTACTTTCCTACCTTAACGCGTAGGTTCAAACTCATTATGTTCCTTATGATGCTATCAATGTATTGTATATACATATAAATAAATTATACCATTAAAAAGACATAATATATATGACATATTATGTTAATCAATACCTAGTTACATATTATTATATTCAATTTATACATTATTATAATTATATGCTTACAATAAATTAATAGTACTTAAGTATGTGTAGATAGTTTCGGACTCAAGCACTCAACTACAATTCTAAATTGTGAGTCTTGGACGAACTGAAATTATGAACCATACGCTTATTCATTGAAGCATGATCAATTTTATTAAATAATTATAATAAATTATAAAAAATTTAAAAAAAATATAAAAAAAATTTAAAAAAACCACACATCATTGTAAAATCAATACATTCATCGTTTCACTCAGAATCTAAAAACATCAATAAAAGTCTAAAATTGAAGTAGTGTTGTTTGGACACTCCCTTCCATCAAGCCGTCCAGTTTTGTATATATTTTCTTAAATAAAATAAAAAATGAAAAAAAAGTAATCCAGTAAATTTTTGTTGAAAGACTTACATAAAATATTTATGTATAATGTATAATTAACATTTAATGTGGCAAGTATTAAATTTTAAAAAAATGTATTAAAATAAACGATAAAAACATTCCTAATAATCGATTTGTGTCGGTACAATACTTAAGATATTTTAATTAATTAAACTTCAATTTTCTGGGGCTCCGGTTTGATTACAAATTGTTACATGATACCAAACAGTTTTCGAGTCAAAATTTTAACCTTGGGGTGCCAGGGTAGCACACTAGCACACCTGTCTAAGTTTATGTTTAAGAGTAAATGATGTATAAAATATTTATTGAATAATTAATTGGAAAAGCTCTAGCCGTATAATAATAAATTGTCATGTTGTACCTCACGAGTTGTTAATATTTTATGAACCTTTTGGCTTTTATTTCCATGGTGGTGGACAGAGGGGGGTACTCAAAGGCCAAAGTTTCAAATGCTTAGGTTGAAATTTCAAAAGTACGAACCTAAATTTTTTTTCTATGAATGTCAATAAAATGTTATTGGTTGGGTCAAAAAGCATGAAAATTTAATACACGACTTTTGATATATTATAACAATAGAGGTTGAAAAATGTTAAAAAATACATAAGCATGATCTTTTTTGATAAGCATTTAAAGTTCAAATTTTGACAGTATTAATTATCAAATTGGAAATTGAAAATGATTTTTTTGCTAAAAAATCGTAAAATTTTCAATTTTTATATCTTAGGATTGAAATTTTAAAACAAGATTACGCTTTAGGTTTTCTTTCTGTAACTAAAAAATCTAAAAAAAATATGAATATAATTATTTTTTACAGACATTTTAAGTTGAAATTTGGACAAAATTCCATATTAACACAAAGAATAACGATTTATCATTTTGTTGTAATTCGGTTCCAAAACAGCCCCATTTTACATAGGTATATTTAATACTTTTCCAGCATCACTGATAATTTAAGAATAATATTAATTCAATTTACCGGCTACCATATTAATAATAACTAATAACAATAAGCTTTCATGTAATGTCATATTTTGATTTTCCAGTTTTTTTTTATTACCATCACTAAAAGTGCCAAATGAGTGGATATAAATGTTAAATCATCGACAACAGTACCATCTTCAATTATATCCAGACCTTTTCTAATACTCTGTGAATCATCCATTGCCAGTCGCTCGACAACTTTTTTATATTTTGGTAAAATAATCTACATAATGTAACGCAGCTTGTACCCATGTTCCCTCACCTTGTATGAAATCGTCCCTCAAGGGTTGCAAAATACTATTTTTCGGTCAGTAGTGAAAACCTCGGTGTCTGCTTGCCGAGGAAATCCATTCTCGAATTTTGTTGCAAATCGAACTACTTATTTTCGGCATATTCACGATTTATATACTAAACGACAGATGACATATTCATATTATCTTTATTTCAGTTATTATTTAGTGCTAACAAAATTATTTTTAATAATTCTACTTGACAAAATATTATTTTACACATTTCTTTTTAAATTTCCGGTTTAATATGCAATACATTTCGAATTTAGTAAAAATATGCAAAAAAAATTTTCACCAGTATCTTCATACTAATATGATTCGTGAAAATACCTGACGGAAATCCAAAAATGTGAAAAGGAAAAAAATATTTGCAATTGCATAGAAATCTAACTACAACTTTTTGAAAGGACATTTTTCATGATATATTTTTTTAATTACTCTAAGAATAACTAAAAGAAAGATTGTTGGTAGTGTTGGGGGTAGTAAAGTAACGCAATTTACAAATTACCTTAACGAAATTACTTTTGCAGTACCTAACGCTGTAGAAATGCCATTATATTTTATTTCAATCAACTCAATTGTTAGGAAATTAATTTTTAAAAGTAATTTCTATGATGTCACGTGTTATTTTCCACGTCATTAAAATAATTTTTTTATGTAGAATGTATGACAAAAACTATCGGTAAGGATATCGAGAAAAATTAAAAATCAATAAAATGTATTTTCGAGTCCGAAAGTTTTAGATATTAAATAATAATCATCAATATTATTTAAGATCCTAATAATTAATACTTATACGTTTGGTTCATATATAACATTAAGTCATTACGCATTAGTCATTAACAATGTACATTGTACCTAGTACTTGTTAGTCGTTATGGACTGATTTTGTAACTCATTTTTTAAAAAAGTAACGTTATTTAGACATTTGTAACGCTCAACTTTTTGAATGATAAACTAAAGTAATGTGATAAAAATGATGTAGGATAAGTGGTAACGCTAATGTAATATAAATTAAAATATTTAATGTACCTAACGAGTAACGTTTCTTACTTTTCAAAAATAATTGTACAAACAAACTAACAAACACTGTTATAATTTGACTTTACTTTTTTTTTGTATATTAATCTCAAACCAGTTGACTATAGTCAGAGGATTGGCTAAACATTTTCTTCTAGAGAAATTACTGAATGACAGGCCCGCTCAATATAGGTATTATAATTTATATTAATTAATAATAATTTTCCATAAAAAACATTTTTTTTTTTTAAGAATTGCCTTATTTATAATTTAACATAACAACCTTTAATATCATGTGAGTATGTAACATTCTTTTATAACCACCCTTATTACCAACTAGTTTTACTTTCCTACCAGAAATATGCTGAAATAAGAAATCGAAGCATTTTGACTGCAAGTAATGGCAGTCACAAAATAATTGTTTAAAAAAATAACAAGCATCATTACAAAATCAATACATTCATTGCTCCATCCACACCCGCTCTTTTTGCTTCACTCAGTATCTAAAGTATTGGTATTATGTATATTCACTATTCATAATTCATACCAACTATAAAGATTATCTTAAACATATAGGTACATCTATGATCATAGTCTAAACCAGCCGTCGCCAACCTTTTGGACCTCACGGACTACTAAATACATATTTTTAATTTTACAGACCTTAAAATTTATAATAGTTTTTTACATAAAAACCGTTCCACTGATACGTCAGACGTCTTGTACCAAATGTCTGTAGAAAAGCACATTTATAAAATGATAATAATAATTTTTTTTATTTTTAACGGAAGTACCTATTAGGTTACTGTAATTATTACAAATTTACTTAAGCTTAGTATATAAACGATTAAGTACTTATTATACATATCAATCTTAATGTGACATTTGTTCCTGCTTGTTTTGAAGAATTTCATGACATTTTATACTTTAAGCCATAAGACGTGCCTATTGCCTAAAGTTAATGAATCAGATGTACTAGTCACACTGTTTGATTTAAACGTACCTTCTAAAAAAATCTTTTTTTATCTAGGTAAATGTGTTAATTAGTATACATGTCCAGGGCTGGATTGGTATGTATTGGCCCATCGAGATTTTCACTTGTAAGTGGCCCATTTAAATATTCAAAGGGCCAAACTTACGTCTAAAATTGTTACGGCCTTATAATATAAATTATAGGTGGCTAATCATATTTTAAACATGAATTTATTTTCACCCACACATTCACATGACCGGTTTTTCTTAGACTATTAAAAATAAAAATCATGGAATAATATAATCATATAGAAATAAATTAACAAAGAAGGAATTTTATATTTCATTACTCATTTAAAAAGTCTAAATTATTAAAAAATATTTTTTCAGGTGATGGATTTAAATCATCTGAGTCTGAGCGTCACTGATACAATGTGGAAATAAAATAACTATTTACTATGGTAGAGCGACCACTGAGGTGAAACCTCTTATCCATAGATTGGACAACTAATTCAAATAAAACTTAAATATAAATCTTCGTGCTAAAGACTTACTAACTATTAAAACATTACTATAGATTTAAAATTCATATCTATTGAATATTACCAGATATCGTCTAGCAATGAACTAATTACAAAAATGTATTATGATTATTGATTATCTCTGTAGGTAGTAGGTACATGGTACAATAGTGCGATACTGTCCCATATTCTCGTATTCCTACATAAAATATATCTTATCTTTTTTAAATACCTAGTATTAAATATTTTTCACTATACAACATACATAAATATAAAATATTTCAAAACTTAATATGGCCCACAGTTTGGGCACCTGTGCAACTCTAATTAAAGAAGTAACTATATAGATTAACTAAATTAATTATTCATTATAACTTTGGTTTTTTAATTTAATTTATGAAATAATAAATAGGTACCAACGCGTTTAATTCAAATTATGTATAGACAAATCTATAGCTAAACAGTAAATTAAAAGTTAATCAAATATTTGTTTGTGTAATTACGCTGTAAACAACAATTTTTAAAATAAAAGTACAGAAATAAATATTTATTAAATTAATAATTTAGTAGATACACACTTTTAATCACCTAAGAAACTACACATTATATGATACCTAGTATATAGTGTACAATCAGAATGAACAGTAGGATTAATTTTTAATAGATTCGTTATAGTTATATAAACAATTTTAAAGTTACATAAACTTTAATGTGGTGGCCCAAGTAATATATTTTTTAAAAATCATAATAAATATGTTAATATTTTACTCCATATTAATTTTATATCTTATAGAGCAAAATATATATGGTTAATTTAAATTAAAACATTATACACGTTGACTCAACTTACTTAACTAACTCATGTTCATTTTTATATAATTTTCCCATGTTTGAAGAATTGTTCAACAATTCCTATTTATTACACGCATTTGATATTATTTATGTCTGAAAATCTGAGTGTCTGAGACCTGAATGAGTAGTCTGACACACTAACGACAAGTTAGATCGATATACCGACGCTCGTAGACCCGACGGAGCATTCCATCGCACAGCTTAGCAAGGGGCTTTTAACAAACAATATATATTATTATACTTACCTATTATAGTATTATATTAGTCGGTCGCTCGTAGGGGTGTCTGTAGATCCACAGTCGAAAACTAACCATGCAAAATTCACCAGCAAAGAAGAAAAAAAACAAAAAAGGTCACAAGAAGAAAAACGTCAAAGAAGAAAAAGATGCATTGCAGGAAGTGGATCGGACCATGTACAATATACAAATAGCTGATCTCACTGAAAAGCTCGCCAGGTATTATCTGAAATTCTATGTGATGAACCATATTAGGATAATTAATAATAGGCAGCAAATAACAATAGTTCGACTACAGACTACAGTGTGTATATTGTATTACTGCATGTCCATTGTACATCACGTTGCGGTCGTATATGCTATATACTATAACCATAGGTTAAAATATCGTTTGAGATTTGGGGGAGGAGCTGAAGCCCCACTATAATAATATTAAATAAGCTTAAAAAAACAGAAATGTTTGTGGGGCTAACTCCTAAAGTCCCCCCTCCTATTTGAGCCTATGATTATAATTTAAAAGTAAGAAGTTGTGCGTATGTGTTAGAAATAGTATATTTTATAGAGACAGAGTGTATCAAGAAGATCTGTTAATTGCAGTACTTTGAAATACAGACATTTTCTGACGACCTTTGTGATACACCTCCTGTATATTATAATATATAAATATATATAATGCAAGCAGAGCAGATACTTTAGGGCTCAAGACATGATTGCGTACTTCGACATAGATATTTTTGTTTTTATAGAATCAAAATTCAAAAATAATTTAATGAAAAATACTTAAAAATATATATTTATATTGATTAAGATTTTTTTTACTTTATCCATTAAAATTGTATTAAAAATTAAAATGAATATAGAAATTATTATTACTAATAATTTATAGGTAATAATTATTATTATATACTATACGTAATTAATGTCATACTTTGTTTTATTCTGTATAGTTACATAATTAATACTAATCAATATTTTTGAAAATAGGGATTATTTTAATTCTAGAAGGCGTACTAGATGATATAAGTATTCATTTACCCACTCAATTCGATTGTTGTCAATATTCTCCTCAAAAAAAAAAATTTGAAATTTGTGCCTATGATAATTAATATTTAATTATATGTATACAATGTAAATTGAATTCCTTTCTCCTGCACTACCTCTTACGAATTTTGATGCCAAACTTTGATAATATCTATTATGTACTTTTTTTGTACAATTTTGACAAAAAAAACCATTTGTACACAGTTACAAACACAGGAAAACCCGGTTATTCTTTGCAAGTGCTAAGGAAACGTTTCTCCAAAATGTGCATAGCAAAACCGGATTTTCTAGTGTTTTGAAAAGTGTTCAAATTTATACAAAAAACTGTACAACTATACTGTCAAAGTTACTGGTTAGGTACTAAAATTTGAAAGTGACAGTGCGCCAGTGCTGGCAAAGCGGAGCTTGCAAATTGTATTGAGTTATTAAGTAGAAAGAAGGGTGCGAGTGAAACGATCGGTTTATTTATTTCAATTAAATGAGTAGGAAAACTTTTTTCTCCCACTTTCAAAAACTGAATTGATTTATTATGCATATTGCATGCATATATATTAATAGTAATAATATATTATACATTTTTTCTACATACTATGTAAATATTTGTTATTAACAATACATTAATCTTTAATATAAAATTGTTTAAATTATAAGCAAACATTTTTATCATCATCAGCCATCGGCCATATTATTATAGTAGGTGCCTAATGTTTAGTGTTGATAAGTTCCGACCGTTCCGTCGTACCTCGTACATATTCAATTCTGCTGTGGCATAGTAAATTAGGTATTTTAAAAACATATACTAATATACCTGAGTAGGTATACATGTATTAAAAAACTCTGCGATAGTATTTGGGCTATTTTATCATTTTATGAAATATATACAAAATATATATATGTATATATATAATATAGGTACAAACTATAACAAATTATTGGGTATATAAATGTTTGTATTAAGTTTCTAGTCTTAGAAAATTAATTATTTTACATGTAAATAATATTTCTATGAATCTATACAAGATATTAATAATTAATTACAGCAATTATTTATATAGTATACTAATATAATATTGTGTTCTATAGAGTAACCAATAGGTGTGCAGAGTTGGAGAGAAATAACGATTTGGAAAGAGAAAAGGCCAATTCGTTAAAAGAGGGTCAATGTGACATTATTGCATATTTATCGAAACAAGTTGAAATGAAAAACAACGAGATCTTTGATTTGGAAAACACTGTTTCAACATTAAAAACTGTATGTATATTAATTAACTGTACCTATGTACATAGCACACGTCATATTCGCTACTTATAAAGTACCTCTACTAAACTTACCTACTTAGCTGAATACTGAATACTGAATACTGACAAATAATTTTACAACACCCACAGCAAAATAAAATTGTTGACAAAATTGTGTATTTATGAGTATTTTCATCAGAATATTGCAAAAAATTATTATACCGTGTACTCTCAATTATCAGCGAGCGGACCATCCGCTAGATGAAGCCGCTTTAAAATATAAACATGGAATCATTCAATATCTAGAAAAACAAAACGATACAATACAACCCTGTGTGACAAAATGTTGTTCAAAAAACTTTAATCGCAAGTTAAAAAGAAGACTTTACAAACGAAGAAACAACAACTTGTGACTGATTTTTTTGCATATACATAATTTTTAATTTTTAATTACGGAAATAAAAAAATTTCAATTTTCAATTTATTTTTTATTATTTTTTTAATTTCGCAGATTATCCGCGGAATTCGTTTATCCGTGAATGTCCAGCCACCCCATTCCGTAAATAATCGAGGGTAATACTGTAATATAATAATATTTTGAATGAATAAAAAAAAGTAATTTGTTTTCATATATTTGAATGAATAATTTAAATTTCAACTAATTATTTATTTAAATGTAGGTACTTTTTTAGAAAAAAAAGTATTAACTACCTGCAACAATTTGAATTCGAGTTGAATTACTTTTTTGTATCAAATATCAGTATAATAATTAATAATAGCAAGATAGTAGTTTTAACAATATTGTTTTTTATATGAACTTTAACTCAGCTTTTTGTCGATACTCGATCACATTCTGCGTGGAAAATATTAAAATATAAAAATGTCCACAACTCATGTCATAATTAAAACATGGGAAAAACAGCTTAAAAACAGACAAGGTCATGACTTATTAGTTATTATCCTTATTTTCGGTAATAGTCATTATATTCACTTTAATATAAAACTAACCAAGCGAGAACTGCTTAACATAAAAGTGCTACCTATGTTACATTATTAGGTACGACTTGTAAGACGGAGACAATAAATGCGGGTGAGACTTAACAAAAAATTAACTAATAATTGAGACAACTATTGTTTACATTTTTCTTTGAATTTAAAATAATATAGCAATTATTATTATTTTTGTAGACTATTGAACACCAAAAAATAAACTATGAAGATATTATAATGAAGAAGAATGGACAATTTGAAACCGTTTTTGGACAATTGAAAGCAGAAATTGGATTGTTAAGTGTGTACATTTATTTTAATTGGTACCTATACAAATCAAACAAAAATTATAATAATTTATAGCTTAATTGATTGTTAAAGTGATCTGTTTGTAATAGTAACTTCCTCTTTTATCATAAAAGATTAAAAACAGCTAGTGAAATTGATGTACCTTAGAATAATGTCATAATGAGGTTATTATAATATTTTATTGTACACATCTGATTGTAAGAAAAATAATTCGATAGAATAAATCTATATTAGTTTCTTAAAAACCCTCTAAGTTCTTTGCTGTAATTAATAGTCAAACAATAAATTATAAACTTAAGACATACCAAATTTTCGTTCACTAGTTTCAATAACATGCTGTTAGTTTTAATATTAGAGTAAATTTACCTATTATTAAACTTTTAGGTAAGACATTATCTTTGTCCTATCATTGTTTTTTTGAGATATTTTAATTTTTAAGTGAGTTATGACTATGAGTATGTGAAGTATTAATATTTTAAAATTCTCATAATTCACTTAAAAATAAAAATATATTAATAAACCAATCTGTGTTAAAGTGTTTTTATTATTTGGACAACATAAATACAATTAAAGTTATTAGTTTGAGAACATTGGATTTTTTTTTAATTATTTAAATGTATTGGTTATAAAATATTAAAACTACGAAACATGTAGTTTTCTCCTTTTCCGTAGTGGAATTTTGGTATTTCTACTATAAATACAGGGGGAGTATAATTGTAGCGCGCTAAACAGTGGTAGCTATGTTGTACATTTGTAAGACTGGGACAACCCATAGGAGTGTATCGTCCTCTTAATAGTTAAAATATCTCATATAGGTAACTATATTTGTTTATTGTTTACAACATTTGAGGGAAAAATAAATTGCATTAATTTTAGAATGATACCTTTTCATTAATGTGAATACTTTTTTTGACAATATACAGTTTCAATTGTTTCGTAGTCACTATATGGTTCGAAAAACATAATGTTTATGGTAGGCACTTTGAAAAAGTAATTATTTGAATATATCTTATAGATTGCATAGATTGTGTGAAAAAAAACTTAAAAATAATATTACTCTTTAGCTATTTGCGTGAAAAGAGAAACTAACATTTAATTTGATTGAAATACGAATAGGAGCTTGTCTACAAAATCTTAGTCAGAAAATTAAATGTATCAAATAATAATTATTGTTCTACTATTTGCAGACAGCAAAGTAAATTCACTAAATGAGTTTAAAAAACAAAGATCTCAATTAACTGATAAGTTTTTGAAACAAGAGGAAGAATTATCAAAACTGAAGGGAGAAAACGATAATTTACTTTATGAAACTGAAAAAAAACTTATCATAGCCAAAGAACAGTAAGTAAAATATTAATAAATCTTGTTAAAATATCGATGATTATAGTTAAAAACTACACATTTAAATTAACCCAGTACACGCGAACAACAACAATTATTTATTTTACAGTATGAAACGTCAAAATGAAGCTAAGCTTTTGCAACTATCTACAACGATTCAGAATAACCTACATAAGTTAATGTCTTCAACTTTTCAAAGAACTTTACAAGAAAATGTTATTATTAAGACGGAAGTAAGTTTATTTTTATTTTATTACAGGCACGGAAACAGAGAGGTCATAGAGATTAACCCCCCCCCCCGCGCCCCCTCAAATGTTTTCTAAATATATTTTTTTTCAAAGTGGCCATGTAAAACTTTTATTTGTTGATTAATTTGAATTTATTTTATTTTTTAACCCTCTCATCCTTCCATAATTTTTTTAGATAAAATATGTACCTAACGGTTTGGTCAATTGCTAAATGCACATAATATATGATTAATTTGTAATTTATATTGTTTTTATCATTTTAGTTGAATAAATGTTCGGATAGTTGGTTCAAAATGGATAAAAAATATACGTTGCTGAAGTCAGACAATTTAGATTTAAAAATCGAGAACAAAATGTATACGAAAGAAAATAGCCGTCTGAATAAAATAATCATAGCCCAAAAACAGGTAGACATTTTACAATATTAATAGTTGTGTTACTACTTATGTATACCTATCATATAATTCCATATAACTACCCAATGTCTAATATATACTGCGCGCCTGTATTAGTATACTAGTAAGTAGGTAGTAGGTATATACTACCATAAATATATCAGCCCTGCCTTCCAAGGACGTCCGCAGGGGGGGCAAGTAGGGGCAGTTGCACCTCCCTTGGCATTTCTGCGCCAATTATCCTAATCATTATTGATGGTTTAAATGTCCTAAAAAAACTTTAAAAAAGCCTTAATCATTTCAAAATAGTGCACTAACTTATTTTTATTTTTAATATAAACGATTTAATTAATTCTAATATAAATTTGGTATAAATTATAGTAGGTATACATTTTAAACTTTTAAAGGATTGTAAAAAGTTTTACAGACAGAACTGATCGTTTTGGACTTTTTTAATCTGAAAATTAATTATTCTTTTTTATATATAGGTTTAGATCATATATTTATTATAAAAATCATGTAAAAGCATATTGTGCAAATATTAAAACAAAGTGTAAAATTTAAATTAAAAAAAAAAAACTTCAAGATGCTCCAAAAATCCTAAAATTCGAAAAATGACCTTAAAATTTAAAACCGTCAAGAAATGCAAAATAAAAACTTCTTATTCTATTTGTGTATGTTTTAAAACAAGTATCGCGTAGCTATAGATTCGGAAAACAATACAAAGCGCTTCGAAATCCTCTTGGTATAATTTACCTAACATTATCAAATTAATGGTAACATTTTATTTATTAAAAAAATAGGTATATTTGCTAATTTAAAATTACATAATATTTAATTAAAATGAATGCTGTAAGATTAGGTTTTAACAACTATTCACGTATAATTCATAAATAATTTTTACATTCCCTGCCTATATGGAAGAAAATATGCCACAAATAATACTGTATCAATAATAAGATACCTGCCTATCTAGTGAAACACAAAATTTAAAATGCAAAATATATTGCCCTCCCCTTGACGAATTCCTGCGGACGCCCTTGCTGCCTTCTAATGAATGCAACATTTGTAATAATTAAAGGCCGGATTTCTATGCATTTAAAATTTTAAAATATGCATGCAAACACGCATTAAAAAGATGCAAAAGATGCAAAATAAAATTTTTATTTTTATTCCATTTTATATTTGATTTTAATTTTGCAGTGATAATTATATATAAGTTTTATTACAATTTTCAAAAACAAAAATTAAGATGTAAAAATACTATAACAAATATGTAGTACAATAATGTAATTTGTCAAATTGTAATTTAATTTTTAATTATTGATACATTGTAAATAATATTTTATTAAAATTAAATAGTAGATACATTGGTGATATACTGATATAAATAGAAAAAAAGCACCTTTTTAGATCGTTAGGTGTATATTTGTACGGTTTTTTGTTAAAATATGAAAAATTATGCAGAACATTCACTAACGTCAGAATACGCAAAAATTTGCGTTATAAAATTTTGATATTTAATCAATCAAGTAATGATTTGTGGACACTCATTGACTGCTTGATATGATGTTGAAAGTAGCAACATGCATTTTATGCAAAATCTGGTCTTGAGTAAAAATTCTTGGTTTACTCTACCAAATTTTTTATGCAAATACTACATATTTATTTCTAAGTTCTCATCTATTCCTCCTCCATCCAGCATACAAAACCATTAAAATGAAATTAATTATGTTCGCAATAACGATCATTGCTCTAATAATAATTCATCCGAAACACGTTTTTGTACTCCAATAATTAATAACTGTAATCCCGCTACTTATGTTTCCACCGATTTTTCACCTATTGGGTACTATCAAAATTGTAGAGGTCTTAGGACCAAATTAAAAACTTTAATTTGTAATGTATCTATTTTCAACTATATTTTATATGTCTCACAGAAACTTGGCTATGTGATAATATTAATGATACTGAATTAGGTTTTTATAATTACACCATATTGAGATGTGATAGAAATATTCAATGCAGTAATTGAATCCCAATTATTATTAATAATGTCGAACATTTATTCGTCAAATTCAGTCTAAATAGTTTCAGTTTTGTGGTAACATTTCTCCTAACAGCTTAAACAGCCTTACTCATATTTATGAGTCCTACTTGTTGACTGTTCAGCCCGTTATAAACGATAATCCAGATTGTATTACTCTATTCTGCAGTGACTTTAATCAACCCGACATCACCTGGTCAAATCTTGGTTTAACGTTTTCCTCCAAAACTTGTCTTAGTATCCACTGCCTCCAGGAAACGTATGCCTTTTTAATTATTTTCAATTAAATCATGTCCAAAACTACTATGGAAAGCTTCTCGACCTTGTATTCTGTAACGGTGATAGTGCTTCAGCGGACGCTGTTTCAGACACTCTTATCCCCTGTGACAAATATTATCCAGCCTTGAGAATAAATATCTCATTGGGGACTCCTATACCATTTTCCTCTAATTCTCACAACATTTTCAATCTCCTCAAAAGCACGTTATTCTAATATAAACAAATTCGTGCTGCCTTTTAATTGGTACGATAGTTTCTTGTCTCTTGATGTTGATTCGGCCACAAATACTTTCTACGATGCCTTGCACTATTGTATTCTACAGTTTATGCCTGAAGTATCTTATAATACTTTTAAGTTTCCAGCCTGGTTCACAAAAGACTTAAAATAACTCGTATTCAATAAAAAAAAACGTGCACACCCAAAGTTCAAACAGACTCGCAGGCCGCAGCCTTCAGAACTACCCATATTTCTGCCATTTTCGCTATAGTTTTAAGTTTGAACCCAAGAATTGCTATAAGGCTTTCCCCGGTCGTACTGAATCAGAATTAAAAAGCAACCCTCATTCCTTTTGGGACTTTGTCAGCAAAAACAAATCTCATAACGATATATCTAATACCGCCCACATAAATGACTCCTTAGGAACTGGCCCTTAGGCGGCTTCTAATTTATTTTCTACTCGTTTTAACTCCGTATACTCATCGCACACCAATAATGCATTCGACATGGCATTCCAACTGGACAATTTGCCTTTCTACAAAGAGTGCCAAATCAAGCGGTCCTGATGAGCTCTCAGGAATTTATTTATTCAACATTAAATCCACTATTAGCTTTTCCTTGCGCTACTCTTCCGCTGTTCTCTCGATGAAGGAATTTTCCTTTCTATCTGAAAAATGAGTTGTGTCACTAATGTATATAAATCAGGTGATGAATCCGAAATGAAAAATTATAGACCCATCTCTATACTTTCCCATCTAGCAAAATTGTTTGAATCACTTGTGCTCATGAGTATACAGCCTGTATCTATTAACTCAATACTAATAAAAGAATAATATGGCTACAGACCAAGCCGCTCCGTCATCACGAGCACACTTGTTTTCAACATTTTTACCCATAAGGCCTTTGAAAACCATCTTCAAGTAGATACAATTAATACTGACTTTTGGCCGCATTCACCACTCAACTCTTGTTAAAGTTCTTTAAAAATCTGGCTTCGGTGACCCCCTCTTACATCATAGATCAAGTCATTCTTAAAAGACAGGACACATTAGATAAAGACCAACTGTCACAAATCAGCTCCTTCATAGGTACCACCCGGTGTTTCACAAGGGAGCCATTTACCACCATTATTGTTTACTTTATTTTTAAACGGTATAAAACAAATACTGCCCGGTTACCACTTTCTTGCTTTTGCTGACGACCTTAACATGTTCAAAACAATAATAACAATGACTGTCACTTACTCTAGTCTAGTCTGGAAAATGTGGTCTTGTACTTAATTTCGCTAAGTGTAAGCCTCAATGTAAAGAAGTGCCGAACTATGTCCTTTACTAGGTGTCGATCTTTCATCCCATTACAATACACCATCAATGATTCCACTCTTGTCTCAGTATTGAGTGTGAAAGATCTAGGTATTCTCTACACTCGTACACTTCATTTTAACTTCTACATTGAATCATCATCTTGCAGGGCTTTCGAAGTACTGGGATTCATTAAAAGAATTGCCTCTGAATTTAAGCTTGAGTCTTCAATAAAACTGTTATATTGCTCCCTAGTTCGGTCTATTGTTGAGTATGGATCAGTGTTATGGGACCCCCATACAACCTCAAACTTCCTCATACTAGAGAGAGTCCAACGACGTCTCATATCTTTTATCTCATATGTACTGAAGATAGATCATACTCATCTACATGACTATTTTCCTGTACTAGTCGTACTACAACTTTCCTCGTTGGCTGATGGAAGAGCAGCTGCAAATGGACAAACTCTTGGACGGTTCTATAAATTCCTCCACTTCCCTCTCCAATATTAACTTTAAAGTACCACAACGTTCACTCCGTCACCACATGCCTTCCTCGGTGCCGTATTATACCACAAACTACGGTCGTTATAACCCTATCCATCGCTTTATGCGTATGGCTAGTGAACAACCTACCTTTTTGTCATAACTATATCTTTTTCTATCTGTTTTACTGTTGTATACCTTTATCTTTTATTAATGCATATTTGTTTAATGAATTAGGCTCCATCCGTAATGTAATAATAAAAAAAAGAAAAACTATTAAGGGCAGTGATTGTGAATCACAATTTATCTTTTAACGTGTTTCTAGATCATGGACGCGGTGAAAGCTAAAAAATTAGGTCTCAGCTTACAAGTACAAGATTTATCAACGAAAAATGAGAGGAACCAGCGTATTGCGTATAGAGCCAGTAGAATGAACACAATGATGGCACAGCTGAAACAGACGTTAAGAAGAAAAAACCGAAAGTTACGGATTTTGACAAACAATTTAGCAGCGATGAAAAACGAAATAGAAACGTTGTGTTTGCACATATACAAAATGGATTCGATGCTGGTGACGACGACAACGTCAATGGAACACGTTTTGAAAGTAATATTTTGTGGTTATCAAACTCCGTCTGGCGGTAGTGCACTAGTTCAGAGGGGAGGAACTATAGGGAGTGATTAGATATTAATATAAGTATATAAAATATAAAGTACCCTCAAGTTTCAAACGACCACCATAAAGTCCCCGGGCTCAATGCTTAGTACAATATGGAATAGGAACTGGCGTACTGTGGTGTACTAGGTATACATTTGAATGATTTATAAAATATTTTCTAACAATTGATATACCTATAATGTATAATTAACTACTTACGTGAAACCTTTTTATGAATTTTCAATTTTTAGCTATACAAATTGAACATTTTATAAATTTTTAACTTGTTTCGTCAAAATTTGAACATAAAATACTTGTAAAAAAATTTTGCCATCGGGAAGTACCTACATTATGCATTTATTAAACGTCTCTCTTAACCGAATAGGTACGTTTAACATTTTTCGCCTTATTTTTAACGTTGATGAACCAAAAACGAAACCTATATACAATCATTATAATTTTAATCTTTAATTTATTTGTGTTACGTTTTATACATCTTTTAGTTGAACGAAGTTGACCAATCCTTGAGCAAGTACAAGGGTAATGTTTACTACACGTTTGTAGCGAATTTGTACAAGCTATTCATTGCTACCAAGTTGAGGAAAGTAGAAATCAGAGGATTTGATTCGTGAGTATTTATTTAAATGTTCATGTCATAATCCTGGCAAAATCCTTATGAGACAGAATGGTGTAGTATTGTATGAGTTATGAATAATATATGTATATTAAACACAGCAGGTATACCGTAGCCACACATTTATTTGTGGGCTGGAGGGGCTCTAAATGTATCATTTCTATTTTACAAGACACATGTTTAAATAATCAATACAAATTTATTCTTGAATATGAAATCATATTCAAATTTTTTTTTTTGAAATAATGTAACTATTAAAGCATCAGAAATTAGAATTATATTGTATTAGTCATGATGAAGATAATAATAATAACTAAGTTAAATTTTTAAATCTAAGCTCCTTTTTTTAGAGACAAATTAATCAATTATTTTTCAAATATTTATTAAGTTCCTAAGGAGCGTTCAAAGTGATTTTCACGATTTTCATTTATAGTCAAAGAGTAGGTATAAATTGCTTTTATTGACACCTTATATATTTTCCTATTGTTTCACTTAACTATTATAACTTAAACTTAAGGATGAAAACAGCAATTATTTTGTAGAATACTAAAACATTGAATACCATTTCAAGACAATCAAACTAATAAAATAAAGTAATAACATTTCTGCTAACAAATATGACTTAGGTACTCATAATTTCGTTGGAAACGACTTCCCACCTTTTCGAATTTTAATAGTAAAGTATATCTATTGAAGTTTATCTGAAAACAATTTGAAGATTTTAAAAGTTTAGAAGTTACATATATTATAATGTATCAACACCACATGATATTATGCGCATAACAAAGTCATGTGTTTAATAAATGGCGAGCATAAGTAATGATCATTCACTACTCACACAACACCTTAGTACTCTTTAAACTGCCTATAATGAACTCCTTAAAACTAAACGTTTGCAATTCCCTTAGTTGTAAAATGATTTCGGTACCTTAGACCTCAGAATAAGATATGTACCGGGAGTCTGACTTGAGAGCATATGGCTTCGTTCTAGCATTGGTGGAAGAAGCTTCTGACCACCACCAATGAAAATCGGTCGCTGCCACTTTAGTACCTTTCTTATTTTATAAGTTACTTTAACTGTCAAAAAACGGTTTAGCAACCATTAAATCCTTTCAAAGTTAATTCTATACCTACAACAAATTATACAGTAGGTAAGTTATGTTAGGTATATACGCAGATCTTAAATACAAATATGGTCAATTATGGTCTATATACATAAAAATCATATTAAAAATCAAAAGCTGTAATATTTGTTAATTATTAAGAAATGTGATAAAATTTAAAAATAAAAAACAAAAAAGTAAAAGATGAATATTATTATTTTAGTTATTATACATTTTTACTACATTTCATAGTCATAATGTTATTATTTTTATATTACAGTATTAAAGGTGTGAAAGTTACACTCTTGAACATTAAAAAAAAACAAAGATTGACGCGTTCAGTTTTCAAATTTCAGAGGAACAAACTAAAAATGAAATGTTCAAAACTACAAAAATAAATAACCTAGAACATGTTAAATGTTGTAGGTAATTGTACTAACCAGAATGGTCAGTAGTACTCAGTGCATTGTTGATAGCGAATGGCAATTAAATAGATTCATACCAATTCTCACAATAAACTTTGTCTTATATAGGTGCAATGAATTAATTAACTTAGATAATCTTAAAACTTAAGTGGTCATATTTATTAATTGTATGTTCCTTTTCTTTTTAAAGATTTAAGTTAAAACTATTTAAAATAAAATAAAATAAATTATTATATTAAGTAAAGAAAAATATTGCATAAATTATGACTTCTTATAAATTCATTGAAAATATGCTTCATATTCATAATGTTATTTTATTGAATTTTTTTTAACTTCTTTGCCCTTATTTTACATTAATTAACTGTAATTTACATTATTTTCTGTACTTCTGTAGATTTATAGTCATATTTTACAATAAACATAAGTTTATCGAGAAAATAACTATTTTGTTTTACACGCACAATTAAAATGTATTAATACATAAACTATTTGTTACCAAGCAGAATATGTGTTAACTATGTCTATATCGAAAATTTGGAAACATATAATATCTCTTGTTGACGAGTGTCCTGTACATTTTGGCTTGCTACACTAAGAATTTCAGTCTCAATAGACTATGTTAAGTAATTATGAAAACTACTATGAACATTTTTTTGTATACATTTACGATAACTATAGTAATAAATATTTATTATTATTATTATATGCATAAGTAATTCAATCATTTTAATTTTTATGCTTATCATGTACATAACTGGAGGGAATAATAAGATAACTATAAATTAAAAAACAAGGTACTAAAATAAAAGTATTTCTGGTATACTTATCGATTTGTAAAATGCAATCACATTAATGTGCATCATAGGCAGCCCAAAATTTCAAGTGTGCCCACAATATTTTTGGTCCCTCTCTTAAAAAGACAAGTACATTTAATAAATTATAACATACAAAATACAAATAAACTTAACCAAGTTTTTTTTATTTAATATTCTAATACAACAATAACAAATTTATAACAATATGCGCCTCTTACTTAAATAATTCAACTCGTTATAATATTTCACTTATTCAAAATCGATTGTCTTAACATTTGGGGGCTCAAAAATGTAGGTCCCTGGAGCGAGTGCTCTTAATACCCCTTAAATTTGGCACTGCCAAACCCATCTATACACTTAAAGAAATAATGTAATCATCAGTTCTTGGCAAAAAGTTTAAAACTATGACATTACAATTTGTAATTCAGCTTATAATTGAAATGTGTGAACTGGCAGTTTTTTATTTTATTAAGTATTTGACTACTAAAATGCAATCATTAAAATATCGCCATCTTCAAGAATCACAGTCAGATTAGACGTTTAGTAAATAATAAATATACTGATAAATGGCAATAATGTTAGCCTATGTATCTTCTAAGTATAATATTGTAATTTTTAACACATGATTGCGTTTAAAAACAATACAAGCTGTATATTATATTTTATTGTAAGTATAACCAAAAATAAAACTTTTCCATGTCCAAATATTTTTTGATCCCAAACAAATATTGAACAGATAATAGATATAAATAATAACCTATTAATATAATTATTAGTATAATATAATTGTATTTTACTTATAATTAAATATTAGCAGATTAGCTACTTTTTATAATAAGATACCTATAAAAACCAAAAAACAAAAACAAAAAAATGGTGATCCAGAACATTTCTTCTACTCCAAATCACAATATGGCAATAACTGAATTATAACTTGATTATTAGCATGTAAAATGTAATTGCTAGTATCCATTAAACAATGAAACTTAATTTTAATAATGTTTCAGTTTACGTTTTTCTTAAATAAATTCTAAAACATAATTTTTATTTAATTTATTTTTGATCAAAATATTTGACAATTCAGTACACATAAAATAGACACATTTTAACAGAAATTAAATAAGAGATTAAGTAAACTTACAATAATAAGTATGATGAAAACCTAATAATAATAATTATTATAATATGTACAATGAATAGTAATGACTGACTTACAATATGAGAATAAAAGGACACAAAATATAGTTCTCATTTAAAATGAAATGATTTAGACTTAAACACTGGTAACTTGATTAAATTCAAAATGTTATATTTAAATTAATAAAAATAGAATAAAAAACCTATTACTTGTTTTTTTTCTTTTTAGCTTTTTTACATTTTTTTGTAGAAGTTATTTGAGTTACAATTTGGTCACTCTCGTCAATTACTTCGGGTTCTGAATGTTCTAAAAAAGTAAAAACAATTAACTACTACAACATAGAACATTTACTTAATTTAAACAATAGAATTAATTTTTATTGAATAAAAATGTATTTGAAAATCAAATATGCATATTATGATAAATAATTATAAAAATGTTTTTAATTTACATTTGAATTAGTGAAATCACTTTTGGATTGACTACATATACCATGAGTTTCTTTCTTTGAAAGTCTTATTTTGAAGAGTGAGGAGTCCTCCTTATAATGTTCAAATAAAAATGTATAAATAAATCAATTTTAAAGATTGCAGTTAAATGTCACCAAAAACTATTTTGAAGAATTTATCATATTCAATAAATGTCATAAAGATAGTATGTACATACATAACTTTAAACACAATTACCTGATATATTAATTTGAAGGTTTTCATTCATGGCTTCTGCCAAATCTTCCAATATTTTAATTTCACCTTGATCAGATACATCAGATGAGTCACCTTGATTTAAGTCTAAAAATTTTGGTGAATAATCAAAACTACCTGCAACCAATAAATCATTATATAAGCAAACAAATGACAGAATTCGGAAATACAAAATTATTTGTATTTTAATTTCTGAAACGCTATTGAATAAATCTAATCAAACAAGTTTCTAAAAATCAAATTCATATAATGTTATCCTAAACAGATAACGAGGCAGGCCTTGTGAAAACAGTTTACATTTAGTGGTTCCATAAGTTAAAAATAATAAATGGTAACTACTAAATTAATTCAATAAAAATGTCACTAAATATCACATAGGCTGTAGACATTATTTTCAAGTAAAATTCATGGAAATATTTAAACAATTTTTAATTGAAATCATTGAATAAAAACCTTTTAGTCCACTGCCGTGGTGGCGGTTAACTGCTGCCATGCCAATTATGCGCTTTCCACAGTTAGTTTGGAAAGCATTATTTTTAATTATTCCATTCATCATTCGTTCATCAAAAGCTTTACACACTCAAAAGCTTCTAAGAAATCAATAACTAAGTGATATGCAGTTCATTCTAGTGAGTTTATTATTACTTTAAAAAAATTGTTTAATCGCTGTATTTTCTGAATTTTTATAGCATTATTAGATAGTGTGGACGTATATTTTGCAAATTTAAAGAATCTCAAACTTCTCCTATTGTTCTGATCCCGTACAATTATATAAAGAAAACATAACATGGAGTACTTCATACAGCATAGTTTAAGATTTCCTTAAATCATACACTATTTCAGTGGAGGAATGAATATACAAAGCTATATGATATTTTTTTTTTTTTAATACAAATTGAAACTCATTATATTTTATGGACATTGCTGCAGAGCCATCATGACATTCACCCTGAAGATACTGTGTATAATATACAATTTTTTTTAAAAATATTTTATTGTTTAAGATAAATTATTCCTAATACGTCAAAAATTGTTTTATCATTAAAGAAATTATTTAAAAAATTATGTTATGGTATTTCTGAAGAGAACGATTTGAAAAATAATAGATAATTTAATGCTACATAATTTCTAATCTAACAGAGTTAAATCATTTTAACTGGAGAAAGATACTGAGACAGAGTGACACTTCAAAATATGGCCTGGGATGTCGTTTGTTAAAGTAAGGATCATAACATTTGCCTCTAAGAATCAAAATGAAGGGAAAATATTATCATATCCTCAAACTAAAAAGTTAGCTTTACCAATTTTATTTATCTGTAGAAAATTTAATAACTAGTAGAGGAAGGTTTGTACTATCAATACCAAATTGTTATTCACAAGAATTTAAAGAGAGTGGCGCTCAAAATATTACATAAGGCTCATAATGGTAAAAAATTATAACAAAAATGAGTTTACAATATAAACAGTTGATTTATTGGGCTGACTCGACTAATGAGGTTCAATAATTTGTGCTGGGGTGTTAGGTTTGAGAATCATTTAAAATGTTTAGTTAAGTAATACAAAATTACAACATTAACTATCTTATTTATTTGACATACAGTTAAATGAATAAATTAAAAAAGTATTTTAAATATTTTTGGAATGGATGTAATTGTATTGTGTTTGTTGTCAGTTAAGTATTTTTTATAAGACTAGTGACGACATTTTACGAACATTCCTCGGCTATGAAGTAAGAATAAAATACACTACAAGTCCTATGAGTCAAAATTCTATAGTTAATTCATGTAGTCTAATTGATTGTCCTCAATAAAATAGTACGCAAAATAAATTACGCAAAATAAATTACACAAAATGTTTTACAGTTATTGTAGATAAAACAGCAGATTTAGAGACTAAAGAGTATCAAACAAGTCTCTATTTGTATACGTTATGTTGATTTAAAAATTATTAGACTATATGAAGATTTTTTATAATTTATTCTAACAACTGATTTAATTCAAAAAAGTTTGACACTTAAAATAATGTACGATTTGATAAAAAAAAATTGTACATTACACATAGTATCTTCAAGGTGAATATCATGATGGCAAGGCACCAATGTCCATAAAATACAATGAGTTTCAACTTTTATTTAATTAAAATAATATTATTTAGTTTTATACACCCATTGATCCACTCTTTTCTTAAATCATGCTGTATAAAGTACTGTGTGCTATGTTTTCTTTACATAATTGTATGGGGAAAATTGGAGAAATATGAGATAAATTAACAAAATATACACCTACACTATCTAATAACATTATAAAAATTCAGAAAATACAGTGATTAAATACATTTTTTAAGTAATAGTGAAACTCGCTAGGAATGAACTGCATATCATTTGGTTATCGATTTCTTAAAACCTTTTGAATGTGTAAAGATTTGATGAAATGAATGGAATGATACAGAATCATCAATTAAAAATAATGCTCTCCAAACTTCAATTCATAATTTCATTAGTTACTTTATTGAAAGGAATCAATCTGGATCATTGTTAATTATAGAATCAATTTAAATCTATGATATAAGTAAAACTAATAATCAAATGCAATTGTAATTTGTTAATAACATAACAGCATTTGAATATTTTTATGGTACAGTAATCAATTGTTTTTAACTATACATACTATTTGAACCGCATTCAATGAACACAGGAGTGCTCTGTCTGTTAATATTATTTTGTGGAACACTAACAGGATTTGATTTTAATAACAGCGATCCATTTTCAATTTCACTCAATTGAGTATCAGATTCTGATCTCCTGTAAAATGATTCAATATAGAATTTGTTAAATATAAAATATTTAATTATTTACCCCAATGAAGAACTACAAGTTTTAAACACGAATTGTGGTCCCATCCAAAGGCGGCGATGTGGACCTGCATGTGTACTTATTTCCACCTAAAGATGTATTTTTATAGTATACCATAACTAAAAGAAAATTAATAATAATAAAATTGTTATATTACTTGAGATAGCCAACGTTCATCAATGCTCTCTAAAGAATTCTTTTCAGAAATATTTGACAAGTTTGTGACTGGAAAATTTATATAAAGGTCTAACAACGGATTACCACGATTTAAAGGGGGGTTAACAGTAGATGCGTGAAGAGGTGGTTTGTACAAATTCCATTCAGTTTTTGGTTCAATATTTAATTCTATCATTGTATCATCAAATATTTTTTCTTTGGATATTGCTAATTATAAAAATTAATAAACTTCAGTTATACAATAAAACAAAACAGTATCGTATTACTGCATTTCTGCTTACCATTAGAATGCATAGGATACATATCATATTGTGTAAGAATTCCATTGCTAGTCATCACATATAGAGAATCTGCAATATTTTTCTTGGGATTATAGGTTACGTTAGACATTTCTCTGATCATAGCTGTATCCAATACACGGCCATGGGAAAAACAAGAAGACAGCCTAATACATGTTGTTATCCCAGTTTCGTCGGGTTTTAATTTATTACTTTGTGATCGGATTTGGCACAATGAATGTACTATAATTGAATGTGGAACAGGTGATACACAAGGATTAGAATATGGCAACATGATTTGAGAATTCTGTAATGATTCTGTCATCACAGGACTATTTCGACCATCAGTCACCAAACCAGCACTGCGATGAAACCTAAAATTTTATTTCAAGATTGAACAAAATATTTTTTTTTCAACAAAAGTTACATTTAAACAAGACATGGAAAAATATTTTTCAATATTACCTTGATAATTTATTAACAATATGTGGTGTTGAATGGGTACGTAAACCAATAGGTCCTCCGTAAGGTGTAATTGGGAATATATGAGTTGTTCCCCTAAGTGAACTTACAGCCACCCATCTTGAATCACTTGAGAATTGAATATCTTGAATTTTAGCTGTTGTGTCACCTCTAGTTTGTATAAAAATTATATTAGTAAATTAAATGTAATATGATTAAATAAGTATGTACCTATGTAAAGTATACAAATGATGAACAGCTGCAAATGAAGAACCTAATATACTAGGATGTATTTTGAACACGTTAAACCTATGACCGTTTTTATCAGCAGTTACTAACATGAGACCAGACTGGTCAAAATTTAAGGCCACAATAGCCTCACAGTGTGCTGAAAAATGAGCAATTATATCAGGGCCTTGTGGTGTATTCTCCTTTAACACTTTATTCTAAAAAATTAAACATTAGTTAAATTTAATCAAGCTCATTTTCTAACTATTAATAATTAGATTTATCAATTTATACTTTGATATCAATTATGGTAATTATGCCTGGATTCATTTGATTAGAATCATTTGCAACTGATATGTTATGAGTTGAGTTTGAATTGTGAACACCTGTAATACTATTTGCTACAGAGCCACTTAAATCTCTCAAACTTTGGCTTAATGATTTTGCTGCATGCAAAACCGTAGCTGTATATGAATGGCCATTCTCGCCTTCATATCCACCTGTAGATCGGTTCCAAGAGATCAATTTTTGATCTGCATACGCCAACCACCTATTATTGGTTGTTTCAAATTTATTAATAAAAAAAATATATCATATACATATTAATCAGAATAAAAATAACCTCGTTCCCAATGCGATTGGATTTAATTTAATTCCAGGACTAGGATAACACGTAGTAATTGTAGTTATGTCTTCCACAGTGAGTGCATCAAACACAGCAATACGTTCTACAAATACTACTGCTATAGCAAACCTATTTACAGCAATATCAACTACAGTATTTTTAAATTTAATTGTTTTTACCTAAAAGAAAAAATTACAAGTTTAACTATTGATAAATAAATAAAGATAATTTATATTTATTAAATTGAATTTAAATACCACATCTCCACATGTTAATGATATAAAACTGACAGAACAAAACTGTGGTCCAGCGCCGGAATTATCACACAGTGCAATTAATGGCCTTTTATGAGCAAATGGGTCTTGTCGAAATTTAAATTCCGGTAAAGGTGAAGGTATGAATTTTAAAATCTTGACAACTCCTTGCGACCAAGATAAAACTTCATATGCTTCACCGTTGGCACCAATATACCATACCTAAAATAATTATAATTGTTCATTTAGTCATATTTTATAGTTTCTTTAATTTAGTAGCTACTTAATGAAACAGAAATAGCTATTTATTAAAATATGCATTCTCAAAATTAAGCTTTTCAATTTTTAAAATAAATGCAAGACTTATTGCTAATTTCCAAAGTTTGATACTTTTATTCAAATATTAAGTATAAAAAAAACTATACATAATTTTATCACACTTGAAAATTAGATAAATATTTTTAATTTATACAAATAGAAGTATTTAAGTTTTTATAATTTGTACATTTGTAGCTTAATATTTTTGTACTATCTGAGATCAGCTCTCATTATTTATTTTTTAAATGTAATTTATAAATAGTAAATTGTATTCTTCTTATAACCTATTCAAAATAATTATTAAAATAATTATATAATAATGATGTAGGTTAAAACTCAAAAGTAAATGTTACATTTAAAATATTTGCACACAATAAACTAGTATGCATACTACATTGAAAATGTTATTGATAAAATGTATTGATCAGCCCTGCTTAATAGCCTATTTTTTTCATTACATTTTAATAACTAATTGTAATTAAAATTAAACCCACATTAAGTAGTAGACAAACTAAATTTAACCAGAAACATTGAATGAATAGGAAATATATAGGAATATATAGGAATAAGGAAACAACATTCTATTATTTCTTTACACAATGATATTAAAACTTGAAAAGTATTTTTAAAAATATAAAAAAATAATAATTGAAAAAAATCAATATTATAATTGTATAAGTGTATTTTTTTTTTGATTCAAACATTTATTACAATTACAGCCTAATAAAAATATTTCAAAAGCCAAAATTTATCCTGGAAGTTGAGTATTACTAAATTGAACAATTTAAACGTTATTTTATTTTAGATTCACATAATAAGGAGGTTAGGTTAGGATATTGTAATGATATATTATGATCGTATTATGTACAATTTAAATATTTATTATCTCGGTATGTTACATTGGATGTGTAAAAAGTGAATCCAAATACCTCAACTACATAAATAGAATATATGTTAAGAATTTTTTTTTTTAATAAATGCCAATTTTTAATTATTAGTATTTTTTTATTATTTATTATTTCACACCATTGCATAACTAATGTAAACAAAATTAACAAATTTAATTAATTAATTGAATGAATATACCATACTAAAAAAAACGGTAATCAAATTTAAAATAATATTATTATTAGATCCCACATTTATAACTTTAACTATTTATATCTAACATAAATAAAATATTTTTAATTACTCTGAAAAATTATCATGTTATTTGACTTTAAGAGGATACTAAAATGATTTGACCTATCATAAAATGTAAAGGTTAGATTATTATGTAAAAAAAGCCTAACCTCACCTAAGCTTTTATTGATATTATTATTTGTTAGTAAGTAATGGCTTGTTTTAAACTGTACATTTTAAAATGATCATAACTTACTTAAAAATAATATCAATAAATGTCTAGGTGAGATTAGGCTTTTATTACATAATAATCTAACCTTTAAATTGTATGATAGGTCTATTAATTCTAACATTAAAACTAACAGCACACTACTAAAAACTGGCAAACAAAAATTTGTTAAGTAGTACGTGTGTAAGGAGGAGACAACACATATAGGTCTGATGATGTCTTCTTAAGTTCATAATTTATTGTTTAACTATTAATTATAGCAAAGAACTTAAATAAAAAGATGAAAAAAATGTGATTTTTATCATAGGTTTTAACTGTCTGTCTCCTCTAAATTCAATAATTGTCAATTAGTTGGAAACATACAGCCCCTCAATATGGTATAGATGATTAATTAGTTCAAGCAAAACATGGAAAACCTGTTATTATAGTAACATGAAATTCAGATTGTTTTGGGTCTAACTTAAATAATTTAAAAATAAATTGTAAAGATAAGCTTATAGAAGTGAAGATAAATATTAATTATTATGCATTGATATAAGCCCAGGTAAGTTTTAATACAAATAGCCTATAAAGGCCACAACTACTCAAAATCAAAGGAGAATAAACAACATTAAAATTATGAAAACAATGTATATACGATATACCTATAATAAAGTATAAGTAATAAAGTACTTGGGTATGGAGTGTGAATACTTATTCGGTACAAGATAAGTTTAGCTCTCAAGGGATTTTTTAGAATATTTTTGCATGCTTAATTTGATGATACTTTCAAAAAAAATCGTTCAAACTTAAGAGTCAAAAACTTCAAAATGCTTGATTTTTCTAGATGTTGTGTTCTTGAGTTTAAAATTCCAAAAATTAACACTTTTTTATATTTTGTTATTTATATACTCAACATTTTGGTAAAATCAGAACTTACCTATTGTAATAACTTATTATATTATTGTTAAGAAAACCACTTAAAACCTAAAGGTAACTCAAAATTTATGTTTTTCACTTTTTAAAGTAATTAACTCCCCAAATTGTATCAATCTTAAGTTACTTTAATAAGCAAATGTTTGAAATAACTTTATAATTAAGTTTTACATGGTTCATTAACAATAAAAAACAACCATTGGTAAATTCTGATGTTACCAAAATGTTGGCCATATAAATACTAAAATTTCCAAAAACATACATTTTTGGTGTTTTAATCTCAAAAACACAATTTTTGGAGAAATCGATCATTTCAAGTTTTACACAATATACTATAACTTCCAAATAAAGTTTGAGAAACTTTTTTTTAAAGTATCATAAATATAAACATAACAAATTAAGCATTCAATCACACTTTTTGAAAAAAAATACCAAAAATCGCTTGGGGGCTAAACTGCATTTATGCTTAAATAATCTACTATGTACTTTATGTACTTTAAAGCATAAAATATTTTGATATAACTATTATCAATTATTAAATTATTATTAGATATTTAAATATTAAATAAAATAGATATGCTTGAGTATGTAAAGGATATTACTAAACATCATGTAAGGTAAAATTAATGCACCTATTATTAATATCAAATTATCATACTTGAACACCAAATCCATAACCCAATATAAGAAGTATTGGTGATACACCAGACATGAGCGATTCATCATTCTCAAAGTTTGAAGGGAATTCATTAGCTTCTAGAGTTTCAAATTGCGTCCACAGAATTTTTTCTCTACTGTCTACATTTAAAATGTTAGAATATCCCTGAAAGATAAATACATTATCAATCATTAACCACAATAAACATGATGAAATTAATGTCAATTACTGTGGTACACAAAAATATCCAAGCAATTACTTACATGAGGGACGACATCATTTATGAACCCAGCAACACTGTCGATGATGGATCGATCAACAACAGGGCCAGGCAGCACTATCTTGCCAATCAGGTTTTTGGACGCTTTGCATGGAGAGTCTGCTGACATTTTTGAAATGTTTGTGATCGGGTCAAACACGGTTTAGTGGTTCAATGGTCCAGAGGTTATGCGTCGATATTGTCATTTCAAAGCAAGTCAAATTACTCAGGTGTGATGTTAATAATATACATGGTCACACAGTCCGAGGTAAAACGTCAAAAACTTAAAGGAAAAAAAAGCAATCAGGCTGTTGCAACACCGAGATGATGGCAGAAAAAAAGTTACAACGAGACTCGGTGATTCGTCTGTAGAAACATTTCATGTTTTTGTACGAAAATAATATATTTTCAATTCCATTGCGAAATTTTTAAGCGACAATGGCAATAAATATTATAATATTATTGTTATTAGATATTATTATTACTACTGCGACTGTTTTTTATTCTGTTCTCGTCGTTATCACATAATCAGCGTACATGTTTGTTGTCGTTATCAAGGCTGTCAGCTGATGCAGCTGCTGCAGCTGCCCGCTGCTACGCAGTAAAACGGTAATGTCGTCAGGACGCGTATTTACATTTGCTATTAGAACTGAGCACCGACTGGTCCAACTGTTGTGCTACTTTAATAGAGAGGTCGGGTTTAATGTACAGAATCTGTACTACAGATTGTGCGCTTCCTATCACTATTACACCTTCCACTTCTACTGCAATATTTTCAAGACTAAATTGAATATGAATAATGTAATAAATTGCAGTATAATATTTTCTCTAAGAACATGATACACCCGCATCCCGTATGGCGTGTACTTATTAGTTATTATTAAGTCACCGTCCTTCCTAGTTCCTATTGACCATGGCCGGATTTTAATTAAGGGCATATGACTTGGGTCCCCAAATCTTAAAATATAAAATATAAAAATTGCAATTTGGAATCCCGTTCTAAATTTAAAAAAAAAGGTTTTTAAAAAATAAATAATATATTATTTTAGGAAATTTAAATGGTATAGTGTATGTTATCTATATAATACTATACATATTATATTATTATTTAGGTAATCGCAGTGGCATAAAGTTAATGCATATTTTGAACACTCAAAATTAAAACAAAAATAGGCTGGACAAAGCCTAAATAGCGTATATAATTTTATCAGTTATGAATTGTATGAGCAGGGCTTGTAAGTTCATGCATTTGCATATCTATATTGCAAAGTGGTATTTAATGCTAGATATGGCATAGAAATCCATTGTAAGATAGTATATTTAAATATGTGACATTTCATTTTGAATATTATACATAATTTTGATATTATTTTACGAACTTACATTTTTTTATTAAAATACTGTGGAAAACTGATGACTAAACAAAAAACTTTTGACTAGTTTATTAATAGAAACGTATTGTTATATAAAATAGCCATATATGTACCTTTATAATATTGTTAATATTTGTTACTAACTTATAACTTATAAGTCAATAAACCGACATACTGTTGAGTGGTGTGAATATATAATGTTCATGATAAAAATATTCTAAATATTTTTAAAACTCCCTTATAAAGTTGTAAACAGTATTGGTAATAGGTATAGGTAGTACCATTAATAGTACATATATAAGGCATATAGTATATACCTATGCGTAATGGCAAAATGTTTCCGATCTCTATACGATTACCTAGGTACCTACGTAATAATTTATGAATTACAACAATACAACTAAAATTATTAGAAGAAAAATTGTTATTTTTCATTTAAATATCCTACTTTATCAAGACTTGAACTTCAAACGTCAAAAAATTAATATACCTACATACTATGTATTTTGATTTATTGCTTAAAAATAACTTGTGCAGCTGCACCTTATATATTGATATATATTAATATCTTATATTGATTTTAAGTGGTTTTAAAATACCTAGTTTTAAGTTAATACCCACATACCCACTATGGCACTATATTATACTTATAATATGTAAGGATCTATAACTTAATAAATTTCATACTGCGCTGATTGAGAATGGAACTGCAATCTATACATTACCAATTTTAGTATTTTTAATTTTATAGTTTATACTAGTTTTATAACCTGACTTAGCCAAAAACAAAATGAACAAACATAAAATAACTACCTACTCTTTAAACATTACCTGATACATCTAAGAATCATCTCTAAATCTTCGGAAATATTGACAGTGCATAGTTTTTGAGTCTATATATAAGATATACAAACACTTAGATAATGATTTGTTCTAATTTTAAATAGGTAACAGACGTTAATTTAATGTGATTTGATTTGTTTTTAAAAAATACCGTCTTAGTACCGCAAGTTAGATTGTCCAAACCAATTTTTTTTCGTTTTTCGTTAGCCAAATTACATTGGCGAGTTCATTATGTGCGAGCCACCTTTTAGCAACTTATCGAGATTGAAAAACAAAGCAAAATCACTCCCCGAGTCTCAAATAATATATTTGCGAAATTTGATGTCAATTGGTTTAGTAGTTTCCAAGTCTACAAGCCCCATACAAACGTACATTCGTTTATATAATACCCATTACCATTTACCTATATCATATTTTATAAATATCTTTACGTAACTGCAATTTTCTACAAAATATTACGCTACCATGGTAATACTTTTCTAACAGATCACATCTAATATAAATACTATAACTTATAAGATATAGTAATACATATATATTATACACGTTATAATTATTAATTGTCTTATAAGTTACCTGTGTTATACCTACTTTCCTACCTAACATGTTTCTATACTATATAGGTAGCCTTATTGCTATTATAATAACATTTTTATTCTTTTCTTTTCTATTTTCGATGAAGTATTCATAAAAAAAAATGATGTGTGTCAAAAACTGTGGTTATGCTTTTTATATTTTTCACCCCTCCCCACTAGTGAAAAATAGTTCTTGCACAACTGAGTAGGTACAAGTTTTAAATTCTTAGTACTAGTAGTTAAATATTATTCACAGAGTATATTTTCTTCAACACTACAGGTACTTATTCTATTATGTCAATTGGTGATCTATAAATTAGAAATAAAGTTATTAGTGTTATTACTTACTTATTATTTATCAGTTATCCCATTTATCGTTGGCCATTGTCTCAGGGTAACTCTGAAACTCTGACGTATATCGTATATGTATCGTCGTATCGATCTGCAGCTCAAATCTTATAAATTTTTTTTAATTTAGAACGATTTGTTGTTGAAGTTTTGCTAAGGCCACTAGATGACCTTCGTTCCTATATTATACTGCACAACAATCTAGTATTGTGTAATTTTCTTATTTCACATTTTTATGACTTTTTCTTAAGCCGTATGAATCTACATTTTACTGTAGTACGGGGCTATGCTTATGAATACTTTAATTTGGCAATCAGGGAAAAAATTTCATCTTTACATAGGTATATTATTTTAATTTTCTGAAATCAGTATTCAAATACAAGATAAATAAATAAAATAGATAGATACGTATTATAATAATAGATACATTTCCTGATTGTTTTCTGTATGGCTAAATTAATATTTATATAAAATATTTGATTAATAATTATGCGTCATAATTCAAAACTTTTTTTTGATTACATAATCATAGAATATTAATGGAGTTATATACATAAATTTATTAAACTACTTAGCATTTTAGTTGTTATATCTAAGAATAATCAAATAGGGACATTGGGACAACTAGACATAGCCACATAGGACATAGCCGTTTGGACTATTTTATTAAAAAATATCTACCGGAAAGACAAATTAAATTTTTCTAAGCGTTTATGAAATTCAATTTTTCACAACATTGGATATCCATCCGATTTCTCATGGGGTGATGTAATTATTTCATTGTGATTCAAAAACGAATGGTTGTAAATATTTTAAATTTGCATAACACGTTTGTTTTAATTTTTTTATACTTGATAAAGTTTTGAGGGGTTTTCAATTTTAAATTTTAAATTCTGAAAGGAGCGATGATTCCACCGCTACGCACCATAAAATGTTTAAAATATTTTGACTCGTGTGAAACTATTTATAGGGATATGCAATTTCGATTATTATTTGTTTTATTTAAACTTAAGTCGATAAAAAAATGTTCGCTCTGTCAAAATGCTTGTAAATGTAATGCAAGGTTTCTCGTAAGTTGTTGTTCATGGAGATAAAAAAAAAGTTGAACGTAAATCGACAATAATTTTTTATGAGCCTTTGAAATTGAAATGTTTACAACATTGGATATTCACTCGATTTCTCTTGTAGCGATTTTCTTATTTTGTTGTAATTCAAAAAAAAAATTACTACAGATACTTGAAATTTACACCATATGTTTATTTTATCAATTCATATACTTGATTAATTTTTCAAAATATTTTGAATCGTTTTAAGTTGTTGACGGACATTTTTAATTTGCATTTCTTTTTCCATAAATGTCAATAAAATTATATTTTTGGGAAAATGTAAAACAAGACTTTTGATTTATTGGATTTATCGTTCCAATAGCACTTAAAATAGCAAAAATATAATTCAATGATAAAATATTTTAATTTTTATGATACTAAATTATTTTACATCAAATATTGATTAAATTTTAATAAAAATGCTTGTAAGGAATTTTGAATTTTGAATTTTTGAGATATGACAATTTTTTCACATTATTTTACATTTAAGAATGCATTTTTAGAAAAAAAACTTGAATACTTTATAATTTTTTTAAAAATTATTATTCAATTTACATAATATTTGTAGGAAAATACAACTATATGATTAAGCTACTCAAACAAATAACCAAACAAAGAAGGTACTTAACTTCTAACTTTCTAACTAGTAGTTGATTTCCAGAATTGTACATTTGTACTACATTAATATAGACTAAAGCAATCTGTAAAAGTAATAACCAATAAGCAACATAATATTAATAATATAATATTACTAATTACTATTACTTTAACCCATAGTTCTTATACTAAGTATAAGCTTTAACCACTATATTGTGATTTTAACACATTATTTTATCATGACAATAATTATTATATAAATATATAATATTATATAATATTTATGTAATAATATACAATATATAAATATATTATTATTATTATTACGCTCTGTTTATCATGTGTTTATCTAATCCCTGAAGGTTGCCTTACTGCCGACTTTTAAGCTAATGTGATAACGTGACTGATAAAAGAAATTTTTACGAACATTAAAATAATTTTTCAATCACGACGACGAGTGGAAAGCAGTCCATTTTTTCCATTCGTTCAAGTACTGACTATTGACAAAATGGCCAATTGGAATTCTTTAATACCGTCCCAATTCAAGCCATCCGGTTTCATTTCGGCTTTGCGAACATTCTTAGGTGGAGTAAGTATCATACTAGTACTCAATAGGTACTGTGTTTAACTAATGGAAACAAATACCTGAAGACTATTTCAACATAAATTTAAATAAAACTACTTGTTACGTATATTTGCTGGTTTTAAAAGTACAATAGTTTTCTACTCAATTTTGTTGATTCAATGTTAAACATATTTCTTAAATATTTCAACAATCCAATCAAATAATGAATTACAAAGTTACAAACTCATTCACGCTGCGACCATAATTTATTATAGGATCTGATGTTTAGTACGAATGATAATAATGACTTAAACAATTAAATCTCATTTATGAATCTGCTAAAGAAATATTCAACAAAATGTATTGGATGTGCGATACGATACTTAATATTTTGATAAATATTTGTGGATCATATTAACCTTTTTATTAGTATATTGTAGATGTTAGTAGCAACTTTTCAAAATTAATTCTCAATTTATCAGGTATGTCTTGTTTTGTTTTATATATTATTGGAATACATTTTCATTAATTATGAATCTTATTTCTTTTAAGCTCGACTCGAAAACATAGTTGTTTTTTATAGTTATATAATTGCTTAATAATTGACATTCTCTAGTTTGTATTGTATGTATGTTACTTTATTTTATTAACTTTAAATAATCATTAATAATTAATATAAGATTTGGTCAGCTAAATTGATGGTTAAATGTATCTTATCAGAATTATTTATAGGACCACAGAATGTGAAATAGGTACAAGGTGTAATACATTTTGTTAAGGTATAATTTAAAAAATTTAGTATAGTTTTTAGATAACATATCAATTAATAATTTCGCAATAAACGGTTATACAACATACTCCACCACAAACAATAAAAATCAAAATGATGGTGTTGTAGTCTACTTAAAGGACACATTAAGCGATATCATTGTTACCGAAACCAATACACAAGTATTAACAGCCCTAGAGATTTCTTTTAAGATGTCAAAAATTGACTTTTTGATTTACGCGATTTATAGATCACCCAATAGTAATACAGACGTAACTTTACTCGAGCTTAATGATATAATACTTTTAAATTCCACTTTAAAAACAGCTAGTTACAAAATGTTTTTAGGTGACTTAAATATTGATTTGATCAAACATTCTAAAATACGAGAAGAGTACCTACTGGTAATGGCACAGTTCGGGTTTGCATCGCTTATCAATACCATCACCAGACCAATTTCAAATACCTGTATAGATCATATTTTTATTAAAACAAAGTCCCATGCTAACATAATACCAATAATTGTACTCTCTAACATTACAGACCACTACCCGACAATACTTAGTTTAGGCAATATATTAGATAAAAGAAATAATATGCCAAATCCACTTAAAATATTAAAAACTGATAATCAAAAACTATCAAACTCAATTGTAAACCACAATTGGTCAGAAATACTTGAATTCACTGATGTAAATAAAGCCACTCAATATTTCACTAGCACTTTAAATAACCTAAAAAACCAGGCCTCAGCTGAAATATCTATCTCCTCAAAAACCAAAAAATTGAAACCATGGGCCACTACCGCGATAATTAACTCAATAAGACAAAGAGACCGTCTCCATTTACAAGTTAAGAAACACCCCCTTAATTTAAATTTAAAAGATTACTACGTAAAATTTAGAAACAAAATTACAAAAATAATAAAAACTGCAAAGATCCTTTACTACAAAGCAGAATTACTAAAATCTGGAAATAACACAAAACTTAAATGGCAGACTATTAATAATATCTTAGCAAAAAATAAGAAATCAAGTAACTTTAAAGAATTATTAAATAACTGTAAAAACATAAATGATTATACTGATGAAAACCCCGAATATATTTTGGCTGAAAAATTTAATAAATATTTTACAAATGTAGCTACCGATTTAATTACGTCACTAAAAAACCGTAAAAATACCTACAATTACACTACAAACTTCGACTATAATTTGCAAAACAAGGTATACTTTAATAAATTCGACCTAATCACTCATACTGAAATTTTTGAAGCTATCTCTAAATTAAAAAACGGATCTTCACCCGGTCTTGATAAGATACCCTCCGATTTACTAAAAAAACATAGTTTAACATTTTGTAAACCATTAAGTCATATTTTTAATCTATGCATATCACAAAATAAAGTACCAGATGCCTTTAAAGTAGCTATAATAACCCCCACACATAAGAAAGGTCCTATCTCAGCTCTAGAAAACTTTCGTCCGATATCAGTTATTTCAAACATAGCTAAAACATTTGAAAAAATCATAAAAAAAAAACTTATATCTTTCTTAGAATCAAACAATCTTCTTTTTGAATGTCAATTCGGTTTTAGACCCAATAGAAGCACGGACCAAGCATTAACGAATGTCACAAAACTTATCTATACTGCACTCGATGAAGGAAAAAAATGTGCTACAATTTATTTAGATCTGGCTAAAGCCTTCGATACAGTGGATCACAATAAACTTCTAAGTAAAATACAGAATATAGGCATAACTGGATCGGCCTTGTCTCTCATTAAATCTTATCTAGAAAACAGAATACAGAGGGTAAAAATAAACAGTACTATCTCTAGTGAAAATATTATAAAATGCGGAGTACCTCAAGGTACTACACTATCTCCGGTTCTCTTTAACATCCACTTAAACGATATAAAATTACTTAAGTTAAATAGTAAAACAGTGTGTTATGCAGACGACACCGTACTGATCTGTATTGGTAGTTCTTGGAGTGAAGTATGCCAAAACATTGAAGTCGATCTTAAATCTATCCATAATTGGTTGAGCGATAACAGTTTATTTCTAAATCTCAATAAATCAACCATCTTACTCCACTCACTGTCTGAACAAACTTTACCACCCATACACAATATAAAAATCCACGAATCCAACTGTAATACATTGAAAAGCTGTGACTGTAACTCGGTTAGTATTGTCAAAAACTGTAAATATTTAGGCATAGAAATGTGCTCTGATATGAAATGGATAAACCAGATTACTTCTGTCACAAATAAACTAAAAAAAATGATATACATAATGAAAGAATTACGTGAAATATTGCCTTTCAAAGACATCAGAACTATATACCTAACACTATTCGAGTCAATAATATCGTATGGCATAATCGGATGGGGTGGTGCCTACAACAACGCCCTTCTACCGCTCCAAAAATGCCAAAACACTATACTCAGGGTCGCAAACAAAAAAAATTGGAGATATCCAACCGAAAAGCTTTACGAAGACTTTAATGTCCTCAATATAGAACTCTTATACCTAAAAACAATCACCATATATCTGAAAAAACACAATCAGTTAGATTCTATAAACCATGGGGTCAACACCAGATATGCAGATAGTAAATTTTCCCTAGATTGGCCCTCAAAAACTAGTTGCCGAAAAGTTTACTATTTTTTGGGAACGCAGATAGCTAACTTAATGCCCAATGATATGGTTAATTTACCGCTACCCATATTCAAAAAAAAAATTAACCACTGGCTACGATATGAATATGTGTGTAAAACATAAAATTGTATGTAACATACTAATTTAACGCTTATAATAGTTACTAGAATTATTTATGTGATTTATTTATGAAAAACTGCTTATTTGTTTTTTAAAAATGTAACATGTACCTTAAAACAATAAGAATTATTTGTAATCTAAGATAACTCATGGGCCTCCACACGAGTTTTCCTCAGAGAGGCCCAGTAATCTTTCGATATTAATTTAAATAAAAAAAATAAAAAATAAAAAAAATAAAAATAAAAAAAAATAAAAAAAAATAAAAAAATAAAAAATAAAAAATAGTAATATGAATAAATAATTATTTTAAGTTTTATTATCAATAATACTAATTTATTTACCATTTTACAGAGAAATTTCAAGCCTAATGTAAGAATGGTTGATGAAGTATCGTCGGCCACTCAACCTCCACCTGATGTTCCAGGAGGACCTAATCACACAGTTTTTAATAATTATTACTGTACACGTGATGGCCGTAGAGAAGTTACACAACCAGTTCTAATTTTTGAAAATAGTTCAAAACTTATTGAAAATACTAAGTAATTATTTGTATTTCAAATTAAAAAGAATAAAATATTATATATATGTTACGAGAAATTTGGTCTGACCGGTCAATGTAAACAGCAAACGCAAAAATATTTACATTGATTTTACAATGATGGGCAATTTCTTCTTTATTTTTATATATTTATGTGCACACAATTTGTAATAGAAAAGATATTTTGTTTTTTGATCCAAAATCTTTTCTGTTATGAATGTGAATCTAGTTGCTACTTTTGATAAGTCAAAATTAATATTTCTAACTAGATTTTGGTTGCAAAATTAAATCACAATCCTTACTTTGTTATTCAAAAACGAATAAAAACCTGCAATAACCATAGATAGTTTAAATTGTCACAAAATATTTGTATTACCATTTCCTGTACAGTATCATTTTGAAAAAAATTTTTAAGCTATTTTAGACATGTGGCGTTTTTGAATAGTTTGTTTTTTATTAATTTTCAATAACATATTTCCTCGGTCAATTAACTTGACAATTGAATTCAAAGTTTCTTGTGATTATCTTAATAATTAGCTATTACTGAATTTAAAAAATAAATTGAGTGTAAATCCATAGTTATTATAAGTGTCCATAGTTCAAAAATGTGCAAATAATTTTGTAGTTAAGAATGCATACAATATTTAATACCTATTTATATTTATATCGTAAACCTATTCTCTCTGTTATACTGCAAATCAATATTAAATTCATGAGTTAATAATATTAAAAAATTGTATAATTTTATTGTATTATAATATATTAATAATGTAATAAATGCATCTTTTTTGGGCAATAATTAATTCAACCTACCCTATTGCTAATAGTAAAATAAATTTCTATAGTAACAATATAAATATATCATAACAAAATATACTTAGTAATTAAAGCTGACAGACTACTATCTTGGCTCAGAATCGTTTTTGGTATGCTATGATTCATCATTGAATTCAAATTTAACACATACATTATAGTGACTTACTCAATGGCGGTATACAATTGACACCTACTCTACAACAAAGTGGTTACCTGCTTAAGTGCATTCCCTATTATTTTTATTTTTTTCGAACCCAACATATTATGTTAACAGATAATTCAAATTCTTGTACTTAAAAAAATAATTGTTGTACAATCTTTTCAAGTTTTAATAAAAACTTTTAAAATCATTCAACATAAAGTATGACTTATACTTTAAATTTTCACCATTTTATTTTTTATCATTTATTGCTGTTTTAAGTACAAATTTGGACAAAATTAGATATTTAAACGAAAAATATAATATAATTCAAAAAAAATTATCATTATGCATAGGCTAACTGACAGTCTCCTCTCAGAATCATTTTTCCTATACAATGACATTATATCATTAAATTCCAATTTAACACCGTTCGTTACAATGACCTACTTGTAACCTTCTGTACAGCAGAACCATTGACATAATATATATATTATGTCAATGAGCAGAACAGTATCCACTTTTTTTTGTTGATGTTTTCAATGATTAACTATATAATGTATAAAACTAATTAAAAAATATTCAACTTATAGATTTCAAAATATAGAAGTATTAGCTGATAATTGTACTCAATATATTTAGAACTCTAATTGTTTAAATACCTATTGTAATTATTTGTTTCAATTTTCTTTTAAGTATAAACAATTTTTTAAAGGTGATTTATCACTCGACAAACAACAAAAGTCTAATATTATAATTCATAATAAAAAAATTAATGAAAATTATTTGACTGTATCTAACAACATTCAATTGTTCTAGGAAACTTGATAGTGAACCTGGCTGCCCATCAAAAGTGCCTCTTCCAGGAAAAGTTTTCCACTGGGATTAAAATTGTGTCATTTTATACACAGTAGTGAAAATGTATTGAATTATATGGTATAATCAGTATATTTAAATAAACAAATGTTTTAAAAATAGCGATTGTATATTTATTTTTAATAATTAAATGTTAAACTGACGAGGGATGTTTAATAATAAATAATAATTATTATATTAGTTTATATTTACCTTTTTATTTATTTTGTATTATAAATTATATATATAAGTTTCAACATTTATTTTACTATCTAAAATTATTAGTAAATAATCATTTATTCAACTATTGTTTTAAATAAATAATTATTTATTACTTCATATACAAGTAAAAATCTATTAACAACCTGATGAAGTTAAGAGTACAATATTTTGAAATATATACTTACATTTATATTATACACTAATTAAAATAGTCGCTAAAAAAAAATTAAAAGACAAAAAATATCTGTAATGACTTATGAATAAAAAGAAGATGAAAGTTTTTAGTTATTTAACAATTGAATAATTTATTAATAATTTATAATTTCTTCTAAAAGGAAGAATAATGTTCAAATTACGAATAAAGATCACAGTTAATTAAAATTGTGCTAGCTCTTTTTATAAATATTTTTTTAAATTTTGTTTATAATTTAATTATTTTAACTATTTTAAATGCAGTTTCATATGTTTTTGATTCTTTGAATATATTTTTTCGATGTTAGTCTAGTTTCTATTGTTATTTGTTAGTCGTACTGGTCGGAGCGACCGTAATAAATGTCTAAATTAATATCTTCTATAAATCATATACTTTCACACACATATTTAGAACTGAACATAACCTATATTATTTTTTATTATCTAAATATTTATAATAATTTGATCAATTTAAATATGATTGGAAATGTATATAAAGTTTAATACCCATAATATTGCAATCATATCTACCTACATGTAAAATTTATAAAACTTGACTATCTTAAATTATTATTTTATTATTTATTTGCATTTTGTTTTGTAAATATTGATTTATACAACAACAATTAGCAATTATGAATAAAATTAATTTTAATTTTAATTTTGAATTGTGCCATTACGGTCAAAAAGACCAAAATACGACCAAGGGTAAACATCCTCTGAAGTGATTAAGGATAAAAAGATTGCTATGAAAGACAATTTATTAATATTATGGAAAAAATTTGGTGGAATAATTTCTAATCTCCCATAACTGATAAAACAAAAAACTTTTTATAAATATTTATTAAAAATTCTATTCAGTGAAAAAATTCAAGGATTATTTGTTTTATTTAAAATAGTTAATAATTATTTTTTATACATTTAAAACTAACAATTAATATTATATTTAAATAAATAATTACATAATGTATAAATCCTAGTTATAGTGTATTAGTCCTAGTTTGATTTCAACTTACGATGCACTGAAGTTAGTAGAAATATATACTTGTTAATGTAGTAGGCAATTTAGGAAAACACTTATACCTAAGTAATTTGAAACATGTTATTTTATCAGAAAATTAGTGTAACTATTTTAATTTAATTCTTAATTGTTTAAATCAGTATTAATTTACACAAATGGAAACATTATATATTTACTTTAGTAACCCTTGATTTTCCATCTATAATTAGATATATAATATCATTAATAATAAAATTGTTTGAAACATTCTAATGTAGTACCTACCTAGGTTCCTATTATGTATAAGATCAAAACTTCGAAAAACATTTCTAATGCAAAATTAGTAAAACAACATATTCAACAAATTATATATTATTAACATTACAAATGGAAAACTTTAAATGCAATATAAAAAAGTGGGTGAAATTTTCAAGCTTTTTGATCCAACTAATACAATTTTATTGACATTTATACAAAAAAAAATAAAAAAAATTGTAAACCGAAAATGCCCGTAAACAGCTCAAACAAGTCAAAATATTTTAAACACCTTATGATGTGTAGAAAATGTTAATATAAATATTCAGTGAAAATTTCATGCATCTACAGTCATTTGTTTTAGCGTTACTCCAAAAACCAAAATTGATTTTTTCAAAACCCTGTTTTGCGTACAAATTTCGGTTTTTCCTTCCGCTTTTGAAAATCATTTGGAATTTTTTTTTTTTGACTCCTCAAACCAACTAGATTCATTTTCCTACCAGAAAAGATGCTATAGAAGAAAATCGCTTCGATTTTGCTTCATTCATATTACCCCGATAGGTGGTGATAGACACAAGAATAAAAATTTTAAAAAAAAACATATTATTATTGTAAAATCAATACATTCATCACTCCGCTTTATCTAAAATGTGATATAATAATGATGTGTGTTCTTTTTGTTTTGTTTCATTTTTTTTGTGTCTGTCATCACCTTTTGGGGCAGTAAAAGTGCTTCAATTTTATTCAACAGCATCTTTTCTGGTAGGAAAGTGAATCTAGTTGGTACTTAAGTGCTAAAAAGTAAAAAAAAATTAATAATTTTCAAAAGTGGCAAGAAAAACAAACACATAATTAAGGAAAATGGAAATTTTCACAAAAAAACGGGTTTTGACAAAATCGATTTTGGTTTTTCACTCGGAATCTAAAATAGTATCAACTAAATCGTCTAGTGATGAACGGAGTCCGATTTTTGCTGAGGCTGTTAATGATCTTCCGAATCAAGTTTTAATTAATATAGCTACCCAACGAAAGTTTTTTAAAAGCGTTTTACATAAGCAAGCATTGATTGCAATTTGCAGTAATGATATAGCATCAAGCCTGATGTTTTTTTTTGTATTTTATTTCTCTAATAATTTAATATGAATTTAAAAAACTATGAATTTTCAACTGTTAAATCATTTTCGACATTTCTTGACGATTTTTTTTAAAAAAGTAATTGTACCTAATTACCTATTTTCGACATCATTTAATTTTTGCTCAAACAACTTATAAGGAATCTTGGACTTGCACTGAATTTTCAAGATCTTTTACCAAGCGAAAACATTTTTATCGATGTTTTTCTTACGTTTTCAAAAAAATAATTAGTTATATAGATAATCGTATATAACCGATTTTCATTTGTTAATTCATACAGTATTTATTTTGTTGTTGAATCCACATTTTTTAATTACCTTTCTACATGGCTACATTTTATCACGCTCGTTTTATAGGTAGACTGTATAAATTTATAAAAGTACCTACCTATAATACCTACCTATACATCACCCCTACCTACTATGAATTATATAATTATACATGGAATTTTAAACAATCGTATTTATATTTTATATTATTTAATAATTAATATTGGATAGATACTTTCTTTTTAAAAAACGAAATTGTTCATTCACAAATATAATATATTGATGTGTGTGTGGTTTTTTTTACTATAGCGACCCAGTATTTTTGATCATAGTTTCAAATATAAATAAATATAATAAAAGTTTTGCCTCCCCGGCCATAAAGGTAAATGACATATAGACATGCCTGCGGATGTGAATATAATATGATATTATAATGATTATGATAATGTCAGAATTGAAAAGAATATTTTTTGATTAGAGACCTGATTATGTAATAATATGTCTTGAATTTTTTACTGAGATTATACAGCCTGTGGGCTGTGACGTCCAATGCAAATAAGTATTATTATTATTATTAGGAAGGTTGACCTATTCTTATAATAATCACCTACTGATTTAAATGATTTGTGAGTTACATGAATATTATATTATGTGTTGTCGCAGCAGTCGCGCCTCACTAATCCAACGCTATCGCAGCCGTTATCATTGTGAAAGTACCCAGTCGAGTCGTGAATCGACAATTAGGCCGTATTTGATAACCGACTAAGCTCTACCTAGCGACTTTTCCCTCTTGAGCTTTGAAAAACGTGCTTATAGAAAATTTAATAAAAATTTTAGTTAATATTTTTTCCTCCTTTGATGAAAAATCAAACATCGGGCATTTAAGACAGTTAGAAATATAACATAATATTTCTAGATAGTTAGGTATTTTAATTTGTATATATATTATAGGTGTGAGGTATACTAACATATTATTTAAAAACTAAATAAGTACATTTTAATACACACATAAAAATGATAAAACAACTATATAGTTGAATGGATATTTATACTAATTATACGCCGATAAACAGCGAGTAACTCAACTTCATCATGGACCAGAACACCGCGGGTTCCTCGAAACTAGATAAGAAATTTAGAAGGTCAAAAAATACGATAAAATGTATTTATTTCAGAAGAAATAATAAGCTATAATGAAAATTCCTATTCAAAGTTACAAAAATTAATTTTGTATTAATACTATTTAAAATGTATATGTCTATTCATAGCTTACCTATTAGGTAACTGTTGATACTTGATTGTTCATTAATTAATAAAACATTTAATAAAATGTTGTATCTACAACTATGTATATCCAATAGGCCATAGGTAGGCTATAATACCCACCTATATACTTATGCATTTGAATATTTATTTAAAATATACACAAGTTCATAAATTATTGTAGTGTACTGTATTTTACAATTTATATTTGAATAATGAATCTTGAATGCCATTATAATAATATGTTATTAGTCCTTCTAAAGTTTTGTTTTTAAAGAATTATAGTCAAATAAATGTAAATAAATACACGCTTTTAAAATGTTATGTAAAATCTCATTTTCTGAAAATAGTTTTTTGTAAATGGTACCTAGTTTTGTACACATAACTAAATAGTTTCATAAACTTTACATAAGCTGTTCTTGTTCTGCTCAGAGAGTAATGGAGTATAGCTACTATAAGCCAAATTACTAAAGACGATGATTAAGAATAAAGTAATAAATACTGTTAGGTACATAATGAATATACATTTTTTTGGAGAGGAGGACGGGGGTTAATATAATTGAATATAATATCTTCGCCATTGAATAATTTATACTCCATAGAGCTTTAAGGTTCTGGGTACTTTTATTTTTTAGCCAACCAAATAAAATGTAGCACTTAAAAGATAAATGATGAAGAATGTTTAAAGTTGAATTTTTTTTCAAAATGCCTAATTATTTTGTGATTAAAAATACAATAACATTAAGCACAATAATTTTCTTTAATAAATCTTACTCAAACCCAACAGTTTTTAAAATGTATTAAGCACAGTTTTTTTAGAAATATTTGTAGTCTGAAATTACTTTGAATGTTGATGAAATTGGATATTTAAACGAAGAATTACGATTTTAGATATGCAGTCATTCAAATATTAGTGGGTACTTGAAACTTTTATGCATATTATTATAATTTAATATTCAAAATTCAAAATTAAATTTTAAAAATATTTAGAATAATTTTAAGCTATTGCCAATTACAAACCTATTCATATCATTCTAAAGTAAGTTGTCACTAACCAAAAAATTAATATAAATAATAAATATATAGGTATAGGTACTAATATTTTATTATAATAAAATAAATAATAAAATAAATGCAATGTTTTCAGAAAATATTCATTTAACCATCTTATTACGAATCTCTTATAACAATAGAATAAATTATTTAGTGTACAATTGAACTATATTATAATAAAATATACTTAGTAGTAAGGCTAACTCCACTCAGAATCGTTTTTCGTATGCAGGCATACCTAATGATTTATCATTGAATTCAATGTACTAAAACAGTAAATAATATTCACTCAGTTAAATCAGTTTCATATATATTTCAAACATTTTTTAAAGAAGACTGGGATAAGAATTCATTGGTTTGATTTGCGGGTATAATATTATATAGGTACCAGCGTATTGGTCGGTTATAATTGACGGCGCCGGTTATTGTTTGCGCATTGTCTATTAAAAATTATTTTAGTTTTAATAATGTTTAAGGAAGAATCAGAAGGACTACCTTAGGAAGTTATGTAAACGGTCGGCATGCAAAAGATTTATAACCCAAAAATCAAACGATGCGCAAATGTCTTACGAAAAATATTAAAATTAACAATAGTGATGAGCAGGGCTCGTGAGTCCATGCATTAAAAAATACATAAATTAGCATGCACTATAAACATTGTCAAAATATGCATTCAAATATGCACTAACAATTTTAAATTATGCACTTAAAATATACATACTATAAAAAAATCACAGGCAAATTATAAAATAATACAACTTTTTATCCGAATTTAATTTATTTTAATTTCTATACACTTTATAACACCCAGAAACCTAACTTTATAAATCAACACTTTTTTTGTCATCATTACATTATTGTTATGTTATTATTATTATTAAATCCGTGGTAAATTAAATAACCCGTGGTCGTACAAAAATAAAAAAAAATCGAAACAAATACTACAATTTTGTAAATTGGAAAAAAAATAAGAAATAAAAAAAAATTCAAATATTTATTTATTTAAACATATTTTTTTATGAAAAAATATGCACTAATAACTAATTTTCTAAAATATTTCAGTTTGGTAGCTTTAACCATTAAGGTTGTACAGCATAATATTATAATCGGTAGTAGTAAACATTTCATTTTTCAGTAAGTACCTACCTTTAAAGTGATAAAAAAATCAATTTCTTAATTACATTTAAGACCAGTGATTGTGTTGGTAGGTATAGAGTATAAGACTACAGACATTCCAGTTTTCATGCATGCACATTAAGATAATATTTCAATGCATTTTTAAATGATTTAACTTTTAAAACATATTCTTTTTAATTATTAGTAGGTATATACAAGGTATATTTAGTAGGTACATATAACCATAGAGGACAGAGGTACCTTCCTATAATTGCATATTTGCATATAAATCCCGTGTCTAAACGTATGATTATATTTTTACGTAAACGCCACCGGCGCGAGTGCTTGCAATTTCCTGCTCCGTTCGCATCCACCTAATACCTATACACATAATATTATACAGGTAATATTAAAATGAATATTTTTCTTGCATGTTTTTTGTTCATTAGATTTAATAATTATTGCTCTGTAAGTTAAAAATGTATTTCATAACTTTACGAATGAACTATCAAAAGTTTTTATGCATAATTTTGCATATATATATATAGTTATATACGACCACCTGTTCAGGGAATTTCTTAATTTTAACAGCATATTTTCTGAATTTTGCACATATACAGTAGACGCCGCTTATAAGACTCACGGATATAAGGTTCAGTCGCTTATTAGACTCAAAATCGTCTGGAACGGACCGGACGTATCAAACTACATTAAAAAAAAATCGGGTATAAGACTCAACGCTTCGGTTATAAGACTCAAATTTCGTGAAATAAATAGTAGAAAATAAACTTTTTTGGTTATAATTTAGAAATAGATTGGTATTGAAAAATTAAATAATATTCGTGTTGATTAATCCTAGTTTCTGTTGTACCTTATAACGTATAATAATTTTTATCGCAGATAAAAGTTCACATTTATCGCAACGATTATCGTTATTATAGTGAGGTATCTGATTATCTGGCGGCTGCACAGTTATCGCAATTACGGGTACATAAATACACATACGTATATGCCATACGTAACCTTTATAATTTTTTATTAATGTATAATTTTTATAATATTTTTATATGTAATATTTACCTATTATAATTTTAGTTTTTTTATCAGGATTATTAAATTTATTCAATAATAAAGTATGCAATATGTAATATGTGTTAAAGTATTAAAATCAAAGCAAAATATGTAGTAAAATAAAATTTATAAATACGTAATTAATTTTTTTTTCCACTTCGCCTAAAAGATTCATTCGGTTATAAGACTCACTTTGTGCTGGTCCCAAAGTGAGTCTTATAAGCGGCGTCTACTGTATTTGAATGTTTTGATTAGTAAGGAGATTATGTTTAAAAACCCTGTAAATTAAAAATAAAGATACTGTTTTGATGATTTAATCTTGTGCTACGGCCACTTATGACCTAAACCTAATGAATCCACCAACAACAAGATTTATAGGTACTTTGAAGCCCATAATATTTTTTATTATTTTATAATACTACGCATCTTTACTTTCATATTATTAATTTAAATGCGATGAGTAGAAAAACATATTAATGTTTTAATTTAATTTAAAATAAAATGTTTATAATTTTCAAACAAGAAAATCTAAGAATAAAATGGTTAGCTTTTAAAGTGCATATTTATGTGCGAATCTATGTGCATATAGTATATTAATTACACTTTTAGAACATTAAGCTAAATTAATATAATAATACAAATAAAGTATTTCTTGGTGCGGAGTAGGGACACACACTGTTGAACAGGGATATGAGATAATATTATGATTTATGAAGTTATGAAGCTTGTGTAAGGATTTTTTTATCGATTTGCTCACACGACCAAGACGGCCTCTTTAACATACATAACATATTGCATATCACGTATATAGTAGTACATAAATAATACACATATGATATATAGTATGTATTACTATATATGTGATATGTAGTACTCTGTACTAAATGTATTATGTAGGTATGTATTATATCTTTATTATACTGATATTTTATATATATCACTAATATTATAAACGCAAAAGTTTGTAAGTATGTTTGTTCCTCTTTCACGTAAAAACTACTGAATGGATTTTAATGAAACTTTACAATAATATAGCTTATACATCAGAATAACACATAGGCTACATTTTATAAATTAAAAAATAGACACAATATATCTTAATAAATTGTAGCCTATGTGTTATTCATAAAAAAAAAAATTCATAAGGATAGTACAGCTAAAGTTAATTTTCCGATATCTTACAAAAAAATTTAAATAATTAAATTGGCATTTTCTATTATAGGTAATAGTATTATAGATATATTTCAGCTGGAATTGTGGAGCTAAATAAAGATAATTTTCAGTTTTTCAGTTTTGTTTAAATAAAATAGGCAGGTAATTATTTTATATCTATATATTTTATTATACCATAATCCATAATAAAAAATTAATTACTTCTTAAATATTAGTAAGAAATGTTAGAAAATAAACATGATATCATTATTTGCCTGGTTATACCAATGGACAAATAGTGGTTTTTACTTATTTTACGATGATAATAATAAAAATTATAATTGAAGAGTCTACAAAAAATGATACTTTGAGTATTGAATTAGTATTAAATATATTTAACAATGAAAATTGTAATTGCCTATATCAGGCCCCTTATAGATATTAGATATACTAAAGTGTAGTGGATGGTTCATCCCCTTAAACTCGACTTTTCAACTGTGTATTTATAAAACGTATGTAATTAATCTTTAATCTTGAGTATTTACCATAAAATATAACACAATTTAAAAAAAAACCTACAATATTTTAAAAACCTCTGTATTTTGATACTAATTACTGCAATTTACAATAAATATAAATTATTGGATCAAGACGATATAGACAATAATTTAAAAATTAAGATCAATGATCATGTTACATTCTTGTTTACCTATTTAATTTCAATATATTCTTGATAATTATGATTGAAATATGGATATATACTATATAGCATATTGTTTGTATTTATAAAAGACAACTATTATTTTTAAGTTATTAACATAATATAAATTATGATGGTGAGTAAATCTAATTTTTAAAGGTTAACTGTACAGTGATGTAGCAATAACAAGTTATTTATGTAATGTGTCTGATGATTTTAAATCATAAGCTGTGTACACACGTTCAGTCTTCAGTTCAAACTTAACTTAAGGTAAGTGTGTTTAGGTAAGTTTGAGCTCATGATCCACTACACACTACTCGTATTGTAGATCAGTTAAGCGTGGTGACTTCACGATGTTCGACGATTTGTGTTTAATTTCGACTGCTAATGAGTGTTATACAAAGTATAAAAAAAGCGCTCAAAATGGGGCAAAAATTGATTGGAGAAACGAAGTTTTTACTGTCATGTAAATTTATTAAACGACTTAAGCCTAGAACCAGATGACTGGCGAAACTATTTGCGTACGGATGAGGACACGTACATGTATACAACATCCCCACACACCCACAATAATTTTGGATTTTTAAGTTATTTTACAAAAATATTCATTCGAAATAATTTATATAGCTAAACAACGTTTATCGCAGGTAGATTGCTTACCTGATAATATACTGCTCGCATTATCACAATCGGGTCTCTTATGTAGAGATGGCATTTTTAACGGGCAACGAAGTGCACAGGATCAGCTAGTATATTATAATATAGAAAAAGTTGATTAGCGAAGTGTAGAGTTATAACTGTTATTAATTTTATTAAAATACTAAATATACCTACAACCTACTATTATGTCTATAAATTATAATCTAAAACCTATTTGAAAAAACTGATTTTTTTGAAACACAAAAATAATAAATAAACAAACTGTACATCAACAGCAGTTAAACTTATAATACCAAAATAGTTAATAAATTGGCCTAATATGGCCAACCTCTAAGAAAAATAATATAGTAGATACTTAACAAAATGTGTTCTAATTGAACATGTATTATCTATTGACTATTAGTTAGATATCTACTTATCATATTATATTTTAAAAGAACACTACACCAGCATATAACAAAAATTGTTTTTAGAGGGTAAGAGCCACTAGGCTGTAGTCCAATCTAAGCAATCAATTTTTTACACTATAACGAGGAAAACATTACCTGTGTAACGTTGCATTTACATTTTCGATATCATAAGTACAAAAATAAGTTCTTATTGTTTAAATGTTCTCCTCTTTATATTGTAAGTATTTGGTTGGTAAGCTTAAGACTACAGCCTGACAGGTTTTTGAAAAAAAGAACTTAAGCTAGTTGAGATTTATATTAGGACATTAAGTACATCTAACATACAATTGATGAATTGAAAAAAATTGTTTTTATACTTTATTATACATAGATTTTAGGATTCTAGGTACCGAGTAAAGTTCTTTTCTGGTAAAATATTATTCGTGCATCATTGAGAGGTATAACTGTATAAGTGGTATAACTCGGTCAGATCACTCGTATAATAATACACGCGGGACATCATAATTTGTAGTAGCCAGTAGCCACTAGCCAGGTAGGCACCTACTTACAATAAAATATTATAATTTATAACTATTACATGCGGTCTACAAACCTACACGCTACGGAACATTTAAAAACTTTAAACTAGCAAGATATTTAATTAGAAGTTATGTGCAAAATACTTAACTTTTGAAGTTTGAAATAGTCTCAACTAGAGGTACCTACTTCAATTCTAGACTCCAGATATGGTACAATCGTACATAAATGTAATTTATAATTAAACCATGTCCACGGTACTAATAAAGTTTTGAACATTTCGTTCAACGGTTCGTTGAACGAATAAAACTTACTATTATGAACTAAGTAAAGTCTCTAAATTAACTTTGAAAATGTAATACAAGGTTCCTCGAAAGTTATTGTTAGTGGAGATTAAAAAATAGTTGAGCGTAAATACACAATAACTTTTTTTAAACGTTTGAATTTAAAATGTTGACAAAATTCGTAAAAACATGAACATTTGCAAATTATTTTGAGTTAAAAGTTCATAAAAATTATCTTTTTATAACTAAGATTTAAGAATTTAATGCGAGGCTTTTTATAATTTTGTCCACATTAATCAAGAAATAAAAATTTCTACCGGAAAGTAAAATACAATATTTATGAGCGTTTGAAGTTGAAATTTTTACAACATTGAATATTTACTCGATTTCTCATGAAGCGATTTTCTTATTTTGTTGTCTTTCAAAAACGAATAATTGTATATATTTTAAATTTACACCATATTATGTTGTTTATTTTATCAATTCATATACTTGATAATATTTTCAAAATAGTTTGATTCGTTTTGAGCTGTTTACGGACATATTAATTGTTTTAGTTTTATTTCTTTAAGTGTCAAATACAATTTTAATTTGTTGGGTCAAAAACCACGAATATGTAATACAAGGCTCTTATATAATGTTACAATATCAGTTGAAAAATATTAAAAATACATAAGCACGGTTTTGTTGTATGACCATTAAAAGTTCAAATTCTGACAACATTTATCAAACTGAAAATGTACAAATTATCTTGTAGTTAAATATTTATGAAATATTCAACTTGTATAGCTAAGAATCAACAATTTAAAACAAAGTTTCACACAAATAGTTAATTCTGTAACCAAAAAATCTAAAAATATACAAAAACAGTTTTTTTATAATTATCTTATGTTAAAATTTGGGCGAAATTACATATTACTAAATAACCAAAAATAATGATTTAATTTATTTTTTTGTTCGTCAAAAATTAATTTAACCTTCTGTAAAACTAATGCGTAATAGTAAAAAAAATGACTTTAAACACAATATAATATCATCAAATATATTAAATTACTATATTAAATATTACAGGCTGACAGACCGTCTCCGCTCAGAATTCAAATTTTTTTTTATACGATCTCAACACAAAAATAAAACAAATGAAATAGAATATCAAATGCATCAAATAAAAAATACTTATGTTACCCATTTTAAAACAATATTTTTACAATTTATAAGTTAAGAAGGAATTTGAAGCATTTGATTAGCAAAAAAAGAGTCATAACTCGTTAATGCTAATTAATTACAATTTTTACTTAAGTAAAACAAAAATCTGCAGTTTACATTTTTTCTAGCTGTAAAAGTATTATTTTAATATTTAAAATATTGTTCTCGTGATATTATAATAACAGATTATAGATATTATAGATATATATGTAGGAATTGTATAAATAGCTATGTGAGAATTTTTTCGCAAAAAATGCATAGAAGTAATTCAACAGTGTTTCGTCTACTTAAAATATATCATTTTATGTGTTTTCTAATTTATCAGTATAATAATATTAGTTTAAATTTCAAAATATTACGAAAACTATAGATTATTTTTCTACTTATTTCATAAACTTACTTTTTATACACATAATATATTTAATATATTATATAGTAACACTTCGATATGAATGTAGAATCTGTTAGGAAACATAACTTCGTTATAAAACCAATTATTGCCGTTATTAAAACTAATTGAGAGAAGGGATATAGATAACATATTTATGGGAACTGAGCAGTCGTTTTTATAATTATGTTTGTTAATAGTTAATATATATAATATATATACATGTATAACATAATATAACATTATTACCGATATAAAGCATGTGTTATCGTCAATGTTTCTAATCAATGTACAAACTGTAAAGAACATTCTACAAGTTAAAAAAATTTAATTCATTAAAATAATTTGTATTTATTACTTTTCATTTACATTTAATGTTTTAACTATGTCTTTATTTCCATGCACCTAATCTCTCTATAATTATACATTTGTACTATAATAGGTACACGAACACCAGTTAAACAACTTTGCGTAATCCAAGCCACTTTCGTTTATAATTTTCGAGATAAAATATTTAACTACTTAAATATATCATTGCAGCCGCGAGTAAAATAGCATTGTATAACGTCTGTCGCTTATCACTCAAAAAAAAAATACATATATGTATAAATATTATGTACCCATGTGTAGATACTTGGATTATTGAAATTATCAAATACGAGTTTAAGAGTAATAGCTATTACCTATTACTCATTTAGATTATAGGTACCTAGCTACTTTGAAAAGAATTAACGTTAGCTTAAAATATATATATTTAAATGTCAATATTAGTTTATGTGTTATACTAAAAGGTGTAATAGAATATTGTGAAGGTAAATAATAATAGATTCATCGGTTCATGATAAATTAAAAATCAACTAAACCATAAGAAAATAAATATAATTTATATGTATAGTTGTATATAGGTACTAACTTACTTCAAGTGATAAGTTTAATTTAATTTTATTAAATCGCGTCTTTTTTTCGTTGTTGATATAATGGTACCATAACCGTATAGGGTTATAACATGACAATTTTTAAAATTATATTTTTTTTTATAGATCACCAAATTCATCACGATGAAATTGTAGGTTATATACGTAAATAACATATAGATTAATTATGGAAAAGTAACAACACTATACACATTTATTGAAGACGTACCTATTTATGTTAATTATTCGGTTTATTTTAAGAATTATTACACTATTATGATCAAAAACGTCTATGATTTCCATTGATAATAATTCGGTTAATTTCCGGTATAATTGTCCGTTTCTTTAATTTCCTGATGCCGCATCCGAGCCATAAACATAATCATAGGACTTGGCGGATTATTATGATAAGTAGGTAGTAGGTACTATTATTTGTTCAAAACGGCTCATTCAAAATTGTATATTTTACCTTAAGTCATCACATATGTAAAAACATCATTTGATGTAAGTAATTATTATCTATTTTGATTATTATTTTTATCCAAAATAAAGAAATTAATTTATAATTGTTATTTTCTATAATTGTTGTACAAAAAGCTAATAATAAAAAATAAATAAATAAAATAATTAATTCAAATTTTGAATACCTGCTAGTTCTTTTGGTTTAAATCTAATGTACCTAATAGTACCTATTTATAGTCATTACATGAAATGCGTAACTGCAGTGAATGATTATAAATACTGAATAATACTATCGTATTAAATAGGTTATGTAGGTATCTAACGGAAAATGTAAAATGTGAATAATATTGTATTGTACATGCGTAAAGACCTAGACATGAAAACAATTCAGGAAGAGGAAAAAATTATTATAAACGATTCCACCTACGCCATAACTCTCACCCAAACGAACTTATAAAAAATCTAGCTTCATTAACCATCCCTGGTAACCCTCCTCGTCGCCTTAAGGGAAAATATTGCAGAGACCTACTTAATCCCTAAAACAAAAGGATAAGGCTAAAAAAAAATAGTTAAAAGACCTAAGTGTCATCGGTGGGTGGCTTCTTCATTCAAAATTTCATTCTTATTTGTCATTAGCTCATACTCTTATTGTGCCGATTGCGTATAGATTGTGTATATATTAATAAAGGAAAAAAATATATTGTACGTACAAAATACAAATTACAAGCTGGTAATTTTATTATTGAAGAAGATTGTACATTTCAAAAACCGATAGTATAATATTATAATAAATCCAAATATAGTTGTTTAATCGTTAAAAAAAAAAAAATAGTAATTATTAGATAGGGAAAAATAAAAATGATTATTGTTATGTCTATATAATGGGACTAAGATCAATTTATATCTCTATCGGCATTCGGGCGATTATACCATTCATATCCATACATAAAGTCACGAACATTTGACCTCTGATAATGATTTCAACAGTTTCATTTAAATGGTTAACATTTTTCTTTTTTTTTTATGACGGAATCGTTAATCAATTTTTCATTTAGTTCATACACCATTATACTGCGCCATACAGTCATATGATAAATAATTTTATTTAATACTATTATTTTATTATATATTGTTATTATGTTTTCTTGTTTAACTTGGCTGTCTAATTTGACTAGATTCAATAGTGAATCTTCTATTTTTCAATTTTTAAAGATAATTATTGTACATTACGACTAACTTTTTATTAGATTGGAATTCAGAGTTATTTAAAATTACTATCACACTCAATTTAATACATAATATTAAACATATATTATGTATCAATATGTTTACTGTAGAGAAGCTATACTAACAAGAAGACTATAATGGACAGTGAACACATTAGGTACCTATAATACCATTCAGAAGATGAGACACCATATTATCGTCGTATAGACATCATAGACCATTGCAGTAATAACTAATAATGTTAGTATACTCAGTGTCTCAGTATGATACAACTTTACAAGACGTCTACTATATACGGTAAATATAAAGCTAAAAGCAATGGAAGTATAATAATACACAATATTGCACACAAATATTTAACCTAATTTAGAACATTACTTTTTTAAGTAAATTGTGTAATAATAACCTTTTTTATTTTTACAAATATCGAATTCTTAAAAAAGGTTCTGTACCCAAGTCGACGTAACAATGCACTAATGTACTCGTTAGAGCTCCATACTCTTGCGTTTGTTGTCTCGGTCTTACAAACGTATAACATCGCATATTTTCGTTCACTAGTTTCAATAGTGTGCTGTTAGTTTTGATATTAGAGTGAATTGACCTATTATCAAATTTTTAAATAAGAACATTATCCGTGCTCAAGCGTTGGTTTTTAAAAGCTATTTTACATTTTAAGGGAGATATAAGCATTTTTAATTTGTGATATTTCACATAGGTACCCATAATATCTTGCTTGAATATTAAATTATCTACAACAATCTTACCTAAAGATTTGATAATAGGTAATAATACCCTAATATCAAAACTAACAGTATAGTATTGAAATTAGTGAACGATAATTTGTAATGCCGCACGTGTTTAAGACGGAGACATCAAATGCATAAGGTAGAGTCGTCTTAAGAAGACGCCGCGGCTGCACACAGCACACATATGTTGATATCTATATTTTGTTATTTGTGCAACAACTGCCTAAATAATTCACGTATAGTATTTCTATAATAGTTTTGTTGTTTTCAATATTAAGTAAGACCCAGTATCAAACTCAACTATGACGGTACCTATTGACCGTGCTCTCTTGTCGGTTTTTATATTTAAATTTTAAAGATAAGTAAATAGATAGATACAATATTATGTCAATTTCAAAATACTTATATCCTGCTTAAACAGACAAAAAGTTAAAAATAAAACCGACGAGTGATCGCGGATATATTATCATCGTCTTTAATAATAGAATAATATCGTTTGATATTAGGTCTATAAATCTATTTTATACTCTAATGTTAAAAATGAAATAACTGTATCGGAAAATGTGGTACGAACATATTATGTTATGTAAGGAAGATAGGTACAATAATAATGTACAACAAAATGCATGCGTAATTGCTGTAGTAGAGGGTCCTCTGAAAATTGAAATATTAGGTATGTACAAAAATAAAAACGAGTAGGTAACTATATAAAGTATAAACGACATAAGTATAATCTCACATTGGGCACAATAGCCAATAATAATTATAATGTCAATATGAAGGGATCCGCTATGAAGAGTAAGTACGGGCTCTACAATTCGAACATTAGTCAGTAGTGACTAATTTACTAATATTACCATTTAATAATATTGGTATTATTATTTCTAACTGGCAACTGATTACCAATTTCAGTTATTGTGATAATTTGGCTGTAGGCGTATTATGAATTATAACCATATAGGTACGATGCATACTATATTAAAATAATGATGCCTGTTTTAAAAACAATATTCATATTTATTATTTATTTATACCGTTGGAATAATAATTATACCTAATAATAATAATTGTGTTTAATAATTAAATTAATTATGATAATGAGTGTATTATTATGTTTATTGCAATTTAAGAACCAAGCTGAAAAACAATAAATATTAATTATTCATTATAATAGATGTATGCTCGTATATATAATATGCTTATTTGCATTAATTAAATGTGTACGTTGTTATGTACGGATACTCAATAGTCAATAGGGATATGAGTTTTGAGGATTGTTTGGCTTATATAGGGTGTCAATGTCAATCCACGAGACTGAATAAAATATGGCTATTACTTATAGGCTACAAAATAAGACTGATTAAAATAATAATATTATTATGTACTATAAATTATAATATTATGTATACATCGATGGCCAAAGCAAAATAGCAAAATAATAATATTAAAAATCACAAAAATGTTATGAATCAAAATTATTTACATATTTTATTCATTTTAAGTTAACAGTTTGAAAGTAAGGCTACCTATCTGGTGCTGCAGTGGTATTGTGTAATTACCTACTAGGCAACTTTTTTTTTTGAGCATCAGCCACATAGTTAAGTATTAAGTTACGTTCCAATATATCATTTACGTTTGGTTATTTACATTTGATTATTTACATTAGATTAATCTATACCACTATACATTTCAATTTTGTTACTTCTAACTATAATTATTATTATGTAAAAAAAAACAATAATATATAGATTTCATAGATTTTAAGTTTAACTCAAACAGAACCAGCATTAAAAAACATGCTCTAAGTAAAATCGAAAAATGAAGCTGTAAATAAATAATGAATGAATGGGTTTTGTAATAAAATCGTATAAAGAATCAAAGATTGTTTAATCAATTATCATAATGGATGTACCCGCACACGTCGACAGTATAAAACATAGACAGTCTTGAAATTCAAAAACTTTTTAAAAATGTCCAGTCATGCTTAGAATAATTTATTCAACAAATATTTTTAGAAAACCTGTTACGATACATTTTGTTTTCGGATAATAATAATAATAAACGTTTTCCCGACGAATAAAGAGCGAGTATTTCGTTCTACTAAAATTATAATTATTAAGTTAATTTATTATTTATATATCATTTTATGGGAGCGAGACCTCCTATATTATTACATACAAAATAATGTTCTCCGTTTAGGTATATAATAATAATATTATGTATAATATACCTGATATCTCGTACATTTTATCAACATTTTCGTTCGAAAATTTTTATTTGTAATTTTGTACATATTTTGTTAATATTTTTAATACGGTCTGTGGTGTATGTTTGATGTTGGTATATACGTCATGTCGTCATATAATACCACATTTTTTCGGCGTTTTCAAATGTGCTTCTTTCCGAGTAGATATTTAGATAATATACCCTCGGACCACCCTCCTTCTAAATGCCCACACCATTCAGAACTACATTGGTCCTCGTGAAATATAAAAATACTGGGGACATGCCGAGTTTTGGAGTCGTATAAATATGCGCTTAAACATACACGCGCACACACAAACACTCTCACAGACACGTCTCTCTCCCTCTCACACACTTTCTCTCTCACGCACACACACACAAACACATTCTCACACATACTCGAGTGCATCATATATTATGTGGCAGGATGTACGTCAAAAATTACTTGGATAGTTTGATATTATAGAAGTATGGTGGCACCGTACCATGACCGGATACCGCGCGTATGTACAGCTATACAATGTATTATAGCATTATACTATACATATATTACATTGAAACTCCGAACTCGGCCCAGATTTTTATTATATCCGAAACAAAACATCTCTCATTCCCTCGAACGACTAACTAAATAATAATATGCACAATTTATCAAATGGTGAAGACTGTAGACGGACTACGCACATTGCATTATATTATAGGTACCTACTTAACGTATATTATAAATAACATATTATTTATTAACCATTATAAAATAATATTTTAATCACGCGTCGCCGAGTCGATGATCGGTGTGAATTGCATTCTCTGCTTGCGTTTTTCACTTCGCTGTACTTGGACTTTAGGTGCAGCGAATCATAGAAAAAAAAACAATAAGTATTTAAATCAAAGTACGCATTTCATTCGTTTAAAGATATATTATTTATCGTATAAGAAGTTTTCAAAACAGTAAATATACTTCAATGCTATATAGTCCTTAATATTCCAGGGCAGCTGGTCGAGGTTTTTGTGGAACATTTTCAAGTTAAGTGCATCTTCCATCAACCCTTGTATTTTAAAAATCACCTTTATTAAATTTAATATGCCTACTTTTAAAAATTGACACAATGGTAGGAAAAACAATTAAATATATTTTCAAATGTACACATTGACACTATTTAGTGTTAACTGGCTTAACTTTGTTCGCTCAAATTCTAAACAGTTGGTACTGTGGTAGGTAGGTAGGTACACATAAAGATAAAGAATGAATAGGTTTACATAGGACTTTTTCCAGTAATAAAAACTGATTTTACACTATTCTCATACCTAGGTACCTAATAAGTATTGTACTGTGATATATTATAAAAATGATAATTAAAGCATCACTATAAGTTTAAATACAATTATTTATGTATTATGCATGAATATACCATTTCAATATTGTTTATCAAAGCGATTTTTCTAAAAACATAAATATATTTTGTAATTTCTAATAAATTAAAAAAAAAACTGAAATTCGTTACATTTGTTTTTTGCCTAGCTATTTTTATGACCAATTATTCACCGTATTTTTACGAAAAATAATGATCAAGTATATGTCAGTATATATCACAAAGAATGTAATAGAAGTGCACTTTTCGATATTATAATATTTGTGAGGATACGAGCCATAACAGGTGTAATAATTATCCTAATCGTATGTATTAGTAGGTACATGATACTTGTATTTGAACCGTCTCAGTGTCTGACTTAGTATTATTGTGTAGAAGTTTATATTACCTACTTAATTCTTATGTCATCGATGATATATAATAATTATTACGGTTAATGTTATTGTTGAACGAATGGTGTGACTGTAATGGGTCTAGACCAAATGTGCCGTTAGCAAATGTATTTCGTCGTTGAATAAAATAAAATAATACAGTGAATGGTGATAATTTTTAATTTTTCAGGATCAAATTACTGTAATGGTTAAAGTTAAATTTACTACCGTATGCACACATAATAATATATCGACATATTAATATACTATACATATATTTTGGATGAAGGTATCGAACAGTTAATTGTTTTCCTAAAGTCTTGACGATTTCTTGTTCTCGTATTTCAATTACTCGTCATTATATTCATTAGTACCTACCCATCGTTAAATATTATACATTTTACGTGCATTAAGTACCTCTACGAATAGCGGAAAAAAATACAGAGTAAAAAATATTTAAATAAATAGACCTATTACCTTTTTTCATTTATTAAGTGCAAAATAAAAATATCTAACTAAATATTTCATAACAAACTTTTCTCATATAAGTAAAAACAAATTGTAAGTAGACACCCATGCAATACAATACATACATAGAAATTCATTATATCAATATATTTACAATTAAATGTATTGGTATAATTATTGCATTTCAAAATAAATATTTGTCGGGATGTACAGAATTAATTATTGTTATTTGAAGTAGATATGAAAAAAAAAATAGTGGAATTTGTTTCTTCTATTGCATACCTAATCAAATTAATATATATGAATCAATTATTAGGTAATAATTAGTAAAGATGGTGTTAAATTGTACATTTATTTATAATTTATATATATTTATACCTGTTGAGGTACATAGGTGAACTAAACTTTATTATTATTTCATACCTAATTGTTATATTTTGTGAACTAATTAAGTAATACCAACAGACTTAAAAGTAGGTAGGTCGTAGATACATGAAATATACCATACATATTATATATATATGAAATATACCTACCTACATTTAAAAAATAAAAAGATAAAAATATGGGCGTTTTTCACTTACTTACATATTTATCATATTCTAAATGATTTTAATTTAACCAATTTCGTCATAAGTTTTATAGTAATAATATTTAAAAAAATATTCTGTACCAAATAACCAAAGCACTTATCATAATACAATAATTGTTGGTATGTATGGCGAGTTTAATCACATACGTAGGTACGACCAACAAATAACAATTAATAATTATAATATATTAAATTATGTACTATCGCAGTGTATAATATTCGTACCACTGTAGAATAAAAATATACATCAATATAATTTATAATATTATGCGAAGTTGAAAATCCCGCGCAACGCGTAGGTATAATATATTTGTATTTCCGTGTACGTTTATCTGTAATCTGTGTTAATGTGTTATTAATTAAAATTATAATATTTTAATACTATTATATTTATCATTTGTGATTATGACTCGACCGACTAAACTATAGCGTGCCAGCATATTATTACAAAATAGTATATTGAAACAAGCAACAGTGGTGGTAATCGAAGTAAAATATGGTCATGTGTTATTCGTATAGAATTAATTTTAAAAAGATGAAACTGCAATTTGTACTTTGTAGGCAGATAAGCATGTTATACTATATGCCTGCGACTAAACAAAAGTAGAAAGTTGAAAAATACCACCTACAGTTAGCCTCCTACCCATAAAATATAAAGACGACTATTGCATAGGCGTAGGTTGATAGGTATATTCAAACCATACACATATTTTTACCTATAAAATACTCAATTCCATTCGGCCGATGTACGATTTGTGTTTTTTCCGTATAAACTTGTTTCATTTATTGATTTTAAAACATTGTAAAATAGCCATGGTCGGTCGTTATAGAATTGATGAATATTCACGTAATAAAACAATGTAGGATTCTATTCGAATTTTTTGGTAACCCATTACCCATAATATACAAGTATCTATATTGTTTTGACGAGTAGGCGTTATTCGATTGAGTACGATTTCGGATAAAACATATACATTTGGGAATGATAACATAACAATTATATTAGTCGTTATGACGCAAGTATAGGCAAGGTATTCGGAATTTAGAAACACCGTACCTTGTACAGGCGTACGACAGTCGACTATAAGATACTAAGATAGGAGGTTATATCTTATATAAAACCTTACATACCAAACGACGACAATAATATAATAAATAATAGTACAACATAATATTATTTTATAGTAGGTAATGATATTGCTGGCTGCTGCGGCCCGCGAGTGATGGCGACGACATACCGCCGCGCGCGCACACAAATGGTCGTTCACTCGTCCCTGCGCTGTGACGTCATCACAGGCGGCGATCTAACCGCATCGGAATTCCGACACGAAACCTTCACCGGCGGTGCGTGCGTGCGTCCACTTGGTGGGGAAGGATGGCGGGTGGGTGGAGAAGTAGGCCTGTAACGACGTTAATGCATTCGTATTCCGATGCGATGCGTTGCGATGCGTCGAGTGCGTGCGTGTGGCCAAGGCCCGTGCGACGGTTGCGAGTGCGGGCGCGCCGTGTGTGTTGGTCTCTCTACTGTTCACTGTTCTGTACTCTCTTTCTTTTCCACATTTGCCTCGGACGCGTTCGGTCTGCAGTCACTCGTGTTCCCGTGTCCGCACTCCGAAGCCGCTGCTGCCGCCGCCACCGTCGTTAACTCTGAACTATTGAGTCTTAATTTTTTTTACTTCTCATGCATTCTCAAATATTTCATTTATTTTACTAATATTCTGCTGGCCCCATCATCCAATTCTCGTTAGTCGTCAACGGTTCCGCGTTTTTCAAAACAGTCATCAACTTAGAAGGAGAACGTGTTACTCGTGGTTACGTCGACCACGGGTTTTTCTCGTTAGCCTTTTTTTTTTTAAACCGTGTTTGGCTTTAGATTTTAATTTATTTCCCAACCAGTCTTGTTCACTCTCAACCAGCGCGTTAACAAAAATTATTCTGCTATTTTTTTTTTTTTGAGGTTTGGCAGCGGCGGCGACGAAGAAACGTGCTTCGTGCGTGCGCGCATACGAATGGAACGCGCGCGCGCACGCACCGGAGCGCGGCGCGGCGGCGACGTAGTTCGTGGAAACGCGGAACACGTGAGAACGACAACGGAGGCGGCGGCGGCGGCGACTACTGCAGCAGTCTGCAGTCAGTAGCAGCTGACGACGACAATGCCGAGAGTTTCAATGTCACGTAGGGTGGTGTGTGTGGTGTACCCTCCGCCGCCGCTCAACGATCACGTGTTTGTGCGTAACACAATGGTAGTTCGCGCCGTAACTGCGCGTCGTGTTCGGTAAGTATGAATTCATGCACACGTACGACGACCACCAGTGAAACGCGCCCGTTCGACCGGAAAACGTTACAGATCGCGGTCGTCCGTGTGTGGCGCGCAGACGATTCACAATAATAATAATAATAATAATAATAATCATGTTGTAGCATTGTCTGCTGCGCGATCGGCGTTCAAGGTTTTTCATAGTCCAAGACGTCAGTTCGTTTCAATATCGTCATTCCCATGTTCGTCGGCTGGACGGTCCGGGCTGTTTTTTAATTTTCCATCATTATCGTTATAATAATAATGTATACTTCTTTTCCCCGCTGCACATTGTTTTAATTTTTTTTTTCCTCCTTCAAGTATTTGTTTTTTTTTTTTACTGTCCATGTAAATTAGCCTAATTTGTGTATTATTTAATTGTTAACGGCGTCTTGTTTTATTTTCAGTTACGATATACTTTGTTATTGAGTGAGATCTTGATAAACTCGCCTGTGATTTTTTACCAACAAGGCGAGGATATAAAGGTCTTATTTGGTATTCATTGATTTACGTCGAAAACCTTATCATTCATGAAAATTTGTATGTTCTGTTGAAGCATATCATTTTTTCAGGTTCGAGTCATTCAACTTTCATCATCATTGCAATTGTATTAAAAAACCTTGATAATTGTCTTATGTTTTTTTGATACTTAAAAATGTATAATTAAGTATGTTTATTATAATTCTTTTAACTGTTTTTTTAATTGTTAATTATATTATAGTTGATGATAATAATTTTGTGTATAGAAATAAAAATAAATGCAAACTATTAAGATAAGCCGATAAGGTATTGTTGGATATTGACTTCCTCCAGGCTCTGTTGGTATAAACTATAATTATCTGCTGATAAAATTTCATTTTTGTTCATAGTATGAGTAAAAGCTTTATGATTTTGTTATAATAACTCTATCTCTAGTTATTAGATATTTATTATCAATAACCTTTTCAAATATTTAATTGTTCACATTCTTAGATTGCATCTTCAAGTAGAGCAAATCAATAATTGTTCTGTAATATGCTGTCAGTATTTTATGATGATTTTCATTTATCTTATAGCAATAGGCTCTTAATAATTTGAACTACATTTATGTGAAGTAATATCTTACTAAGTTACTATACATAGATAAGGAAAACTAGCTATGAAAAAGTGTGAAATCATAGAAGTCAATTGAAATAAATAAAAACTAGTTTATTGAAAACATTAAAGTTGCAGTGTGTTTATTAATGACATTGAAACATAGTAACAATTATTGTTAATTGATCTTGTCTCAATGGAACCAATCACATTCTACAATATGAGAAGTATTAGATGTTGAGTATGTTATTACAATTTATGTGTGGTAACAAAGATATTGAATATTTTTACTGAAGTATTATTTATTTGCATGTATTTCCATGGCTTAAAATTCACTCTTCAAACGAAGAAGTCTACAAATGAGTAGATTATCATGCGTATACAATTTTAAATAATAACAATGAGGAAAATGTTTTAAAAAAATTAACGTTATATATAAATATTGAATTTGATTTTATAACATTTTTATTAAATTATTTGATTTTAAATGAATTTAATAAGTAGGTTAGGTTTATATTATATTTTTCAAAGTACCTATTGAATATGACTTGCCTAATCTTATCAAACAATTCATGTCATGTTTATTTTACATTTATGCAAATGCATTTAAAATTAATTTTCAATGTATTAAATTATATGACTGATATAAAAATCCATATTAGGAATTACAAAATTAGATTTTCATTTGAATAGAACTTTTTTTTTTCTTTATTAATATATATACACAATCTGTACCTCCAGCACAATAAGAGTATGAGCTACAATAAATATAAAATTGAAAAATTTGATTGAAGAAGCCACCCATCGATGACACTTTCGAATTGAATAGAACTGAGTTTTATTTTTTACATTTTATCACAGGATTAAAAATGTAGGTTATTAAATTCTAACTATTTTTTATGCCACCATATTACATTTTTTTTTTATTTTATCAATTTAAAGTTACAGAAAATATATCTTATTAATATAATATTTTGTTAATTTCAGTTAAGCTTTATTAGAAAATTACAAAAACGCCACTTATTGCATTGCTTTTAATTAAATGAACTGTGTTTTTTTTCAACAAATACAGCACAGTGTAATAATAATAATAATAACATATAATATATTCTACACCTATAGCTATTAGCCATTAGCACAAAACTGCTGCAGTTATCAGTCAATTACCTACTTACAGACACCAAATATACAAAATTATTTTCCTATAATACACATTTTGTAGTAATAACTAATTAATATTTGTACAACTGTTTCAAAAAATATAACTTCTCTTATAGGTATTTGGTCATAAATTCAAAATAATAATCAAATATCGGCATGCGGTTACAAAACAGTGAACATACTATTTAGGCACAGTTTAATATTTAGAATAATTACCATAAAATGGGGTGAATCCAGACAGATTGATATTTTTACTGAATCTTTTTACTTCTTAGTTTGACAAAATATCTACAAATGCTTCAGTCCACGACTTAGTTAAATTATTATCGTTATTTTCAGATCAGTTTGGAACTTTCTGCTTATTGAAAAAGTAAAAATACCTAATGCATTTAAGAGCAAAATTAATATTGTTTTGCATACTATCGTGTAAATTTTCTAAAATATTTTGAAGTAGTTGAAGAAACTCAGATTTTGGTACCTATTCATCATAACCTATCTACAAGCCACCAAAAATTAAATTTAAATTTTACTGTTTATACGTTATTATATATTAGGTATAATACAGACTACTAAACCACTAGTAGTTTTCAAAAAATTCATGATAAAGTTTAGGTTTACATCAGGTATATTACAGGTAAAATAGTTTATAACTAGGTAGGTACTTAAAATAGGAATATATTTATGGTTATTAGATATAAAATCGAAAAATAGCACATTAAAAATTTTAATTTCGTTTTCATAAAAAAAATGGTATTTATATTATTTATAAAATTATAAATGTGTGGTGTACAATTTTGATTACTAACGTATAACTATTTATGATATATTAGTAGATCATTCATATTTTTTTAAAAACATTATATGGTATTAGTATACAGCTTTCTAATAAAATGTAAGACTGTATTATTAAGCATACATTCATTAAATCAAACCATAAAATATAAATGAATAGTTCTATTACGAAACATTATATAAGTCCTATGAAATGTTCAATAAATAGAGTATAATTTCATTTAATTAACACGATTCAAGACATTTCTCAACAAAAGAAAAAGTATATGGTTACCAAAAGTTTATATCCAATCAACAATAAGGCAGATTATGTACTTTTAGATTTTGTTATATTGATATTAGGTACCTGCCTAAACGGTATTAGTGTACAACTACCCAAGGTGTACTATTTAGCAGCAGTATTAAATGTATTTATTCTATGATAGAAGGTACAAAATATATATTATGTACATGTAAATAAATAATTAAAATGTTAATACCGTATACAACATGTGCTAGAAAAAAGAAAAAAAATTGGCCACATATTAGTAATTGTGGTTGGCTGGAGTGGACAACTTATTTGCTATACACATATGTAAAAACTACAATATAATATACAATATTTGACAACATTTGAATACAAATATATATTGTGTCCATGTCACATTTGTATACTACAAGGTATCAAGGTGAATAAAATATATTCAATTTCGTACTACACAATCTATAATAATAAAGTTAATTAGTCATACACATATGATACATGGCCAGAAGTGAAAAAGGGTGGACGAGGATAAGTGCCAAGTGGTAGACATAAATGATGCAACTACAACTCACAAGTCTTAGAATAAGTTTAAACTGAATACTTGAAGTTCACCTTACCTTAATCATAAGCATATACGATATTATTGGCAAAGTATTGGAGTACTTACTAAAACTTAAGTGTAACACATTTTTAAATTAATAAAGCTAAAAATATATCTTAATTTTTGTCTTCCTTCAATAAAAATATTTAATAGAGTACTCTGCAGCAGACGTGTCCAGATTTTCTGGGACACAATTAATGGATAACCATGGCTCTATATTAGATAACATTTAAATAAAAAAATTATAAATTTATATAAGCCAATTTTTTTCTTTTAAAACTAGTTCAGAGAAAAAACAATTCCTCAATCTTTACATTTATTATCTACTTAATAAACTTCCTAATCATAAGTTGATACAATTTATATGCATCAGTTTACACACTATCAAACAATTAATTTTTTGTACTTATAATTCTAAAATTATTACTATTTTTATGTCATTAAAAATGTTTAGAAAATTGAGGATTGGTATTATAAATCAATAGTTACAGATTATAACTTAATAACATATTAATATGAAAACCATAGTGTAATAGTGCACAGATAGTTCTAAATCAATGTTTTTAAAACTGTTAACCCTCCATATAATTTAATTATAACAAGTTAACATTAGTATACTAGTAATATGTATGTAGGGGAAAATAGCTATCCTGCACTACAACATAAATGTCCAAAACTGGTTACTGATATTAAAGAGTGATGGTTACATAAGTTATATTGTGTTCAATATAAATAAAAAAAAGTATTTTTACATGTTTGTATATTTTTTAACAATATTTTGAATAAACCTCTTAACAAGTACTATTGAAACATTAATTTTATGTCGAAATCAACATAGATCGATATTGATTATTTTAATTGTAATAATTGCATATCTCATATTAACTATAGTATAGTTTATATCAAGTTTCATTAAATTAGTAATAGTGTATAAAAATATCCTTAATTGTTTGTGCTATCTATTACATAAGTGTATCTAATTATTAAGTTACAATGCACTTTTGTATATTTAAATTAATACCGTTAAATATTTAATATGTTTTGTAGTTACACTAATAGATAAATATTTATAATTCACATAGGTATTTTAAGAAGTATAAAAATATTTATACATTTGTATAATCTACAGGTTAATAATATTTTTAATAAATATAGCTAATAATAATTATACCTCTGAATTACAATTTCAATATAATGTGTCAATATAATATGATACAAACAAAAATATATATGGTGTTTAGTTTACATTCACAATTCAATTAGTTACTTAAATTTAAGTCATATTAAAAATTAAAATCATCTATTATTGAAATAGACTATTATGAATGATACTAGTATTTATTTTTGTAAATATTACACAAATATGACTGCTAAAAATAGTATAATTTAAGAGGAAATTATACTCGAATGTGTAGTCTCTGTCTACATAACTATTAATATAACAAAACATCACAACACAAATTAATCTAGAACCCACAATTTTGATTTTGCTACATTCCCCATGAATATGGACCTAGATAATACATGCAGGTATATCATCCTCTTAATACACTATTTACAATATGTGAATAAAAAAAAAATATCAATCTTCAAATACATCAAAATAATACTAATGCTATTTTCAAGTATAAATAGTCTCGAATCACGAATATAAATATTAAAATTAAAAGGATAGAAAACCATAATTTCTCAAATAATATTCATCACAACCAATACTAGACATTTTATGCATACAATTTTTTTAAAATTTAATTACACTAAAATGTCTATTATTTCATTATAATACAGGATCACAAGTTTTGTTTCATAATAATTGAATATAGGTATACTTATTTTTAATTTGTTCAAGTAGTTTATAATATAGTTATATAGTTTACATTTAATAATACTTGTACATTATTAACTTTAACATTTTTTTAATGTATTTAGAGGAATATCTTGGGTAAACTTTGAATATATATTAAATTCCAAAAAAAAATAAAAATAAAAATAAAACATATTAAAAGATGTGGAAAACAATTGCAATATTTTTCACACTTAATATACAGTCTTCATTCACTAAGATAATTATAACAAAATTAATATTTTGGTTTGTTATCAACAATAATATGTTAGATGATTCCAAATAAAAATACATTCATGTACTAGGTGGTTTTTAAATAGATATATATATGGTAAAGAAGGAGTAATATTTTTGTTTTAATTGTATGCATTAAAAATATTGCAACAGCTTAAATTAAAAAAAATTAAAATTAGCTAAGTTATTGATTTTTAAGTCTGGTTAATATTTTTTTTACTTTTGTCTTTTAATTTGTCTTATCTCATATAACATATCGCAAGTTATATTATTTTTAGGCAATTAAATCTTTTGAAATTATTTTAAAATCATTTCTTTCTATCCTTGTTGTTAATTTAATTTATAAATTAATATTTCAATAAATGTTTATGAATGTGGAACTAATTTTCCCATAATTTTAATTATTCCATAAAGGTTTATTTAAGAAAAAAATATTTTTGTTATTATTTCAATTGCAGTAATTTTAAAGTAACTACATTAAATAGATACAAAATTAAATTTGGAAAAAAGTGCATAAAGTAAAACCGAAAAAAAAAATATTAAGACACGGGTATTAAGGAAGGGGTCAGTTTATAGTGAATAATCTGGAAAATAAATACATTAATTAAAAGTCTATGTACTGTTTGAAGCTTTTTTTCGTCGTTTGTTTAATAATGAATTGTTAGAAGTATTTAATGATTTTATATTGACTTGGTCATAATCCACTCGCATTGTTGCTAGTGACCGGGTCATTTCTTCTTGTACTTCAGGCCACACATCTTCAGACTCTTTCAACATTTTCCCAGTATATAACGGTGTTTGAGGTACTTCAGTATAACTCTAAATTATTAAAACATATCAAATATTTTGAATATTATCTTGAGTTATAACATTGAGTACTCACTGCAATCCATTTATGTTTAACAACTTCATTTATGGTTAGACGAACTGAAGGATCAACAGATAACATACTTGAAATTAAAGTTTTAGCATCACTAGATACATTATTCCATTCAGGACTAGGAAAGTCAAATTGTCCAGTTTTAATTCGATTTTTCATGCCAGGCGAAATAGCTTGCCCGTGATTACTGAAAAAAGGAGGAAATCCACACAATCTAGAACAAAAAAAAAAATATATGAAAATGGGCATCTGTTTACAGACAGTGTTGTTATACTGATAGTTAAGGAATTTATCAAGAAAAGTGGCAAAAATAATATTAAACAGTATAGGTAAATAAAATAATATAAAACACGTATTTAAACTGTAACCTTAAGAAGAAGTGACTGTCCAAAAACCCTCCCTGTGTACACCCCTGGATACATACATTCAAATGTACAAATTATTGCTGAATGGTTCAAATTTAATTATAAAAACATACCACAAAAAATAATCAAAACATACATTTATTTTGTAAGATTCTTTAAATGTTTATTTTTATAAAATTTTCTGTTAAATATGATTTTTTTTAAAACATCAAAATATTTTTAATGTACCAAATTGAAATATGACTTGTAAAGCTTCTTACACAAGAAGTAGAATATTATTCTAAAAGGTTTTTATAAAAGGCGGCACCTAACTATCTTCATTTTAACCAAGCACTTGTAACAATGATTGATATTTTCCTATACTTCAAGTATGTGAGGCTGATACTAATAGAACAATAACAAATTCTACTGTGGCACCTTTTTAATTAAGCTAAATTTTACTAATGCTCAAATGTATTTATGTATACTTACAATATATACATGATAACCCCTAATGACCATATATCACAACTTTTATCATACTTTTCTGGACCTAGGACTTCAGGTGCTGTAACAAATACATACACATATTAATACGGATAATTATTTTTAATTTAATAGCTATTACTATTAACTAACCAACATAATATGGTGTATAGCATGGAGTTTTTAATGGAGCTTTTTGAGATACTTCCTTGGCAAATCCAAAATCAGTTAATTTTAAAATACCATTAGCTCCTATATAAAAAATAAAATCAATAATAATCTCAACTAAAACATTAAAATAAGTAGTCTGTTGGTTATGAAACAACAAAATTAAAAATAAAAACAATTTATGTAGTTCTAACAACTAATACATCTTTAAGGTATGATTTTTGAAGTTATTACCAAGCTTAGAATACAAGAGATTTTCAGGCTTTAAGTCACGGTGAGCAATATTAAGGTCATGAAGATACTTGACTGCTGAACAAATAGCAGTCATAATATGCGCAGCTTCTACAAATAACAAAATTAATTCATTACATTTTACATGTGGACAATTTATCTCATTAAATTAAATATAATAAATTTATCAAACTTGCCCCTTTCAGTAAAGGCTCCTTCATTGTGTTCTTGTATACGTTGAAATAATTCACCACCTTCCATGCTAAAAAAATAGATTGTTACATTAGATAAAAATACATTTAAGTATCACTTTAATACTTAAAATTAATTAAACTTTTCTAATAGAACTAATGCTAAAAATAAATAACTTATTATTATAAATAAATATCCATGTTCTCATAAAATGTATAATAAAAAATAGTTAACACTCAAAATATGTTATTTGTATGAGGTAATTGAAGAAATCATGGGCATAATTTCAGAATAAAAATAATTACATAATACATATAAACTATTAAAATTGTCATTCATAAATTAACTTTTTTAATACCCAGTATTCATGTACGATGGTAATATATTTGGCCATTTAGGGATGCGGTTGCAAAATCTCTGTGGTCACTTTTTCCAGTAAAACTAATCTTCCGAAAAAAAATTACATATAATTTTCTCTTATTGGTGATGAAGGGCTAACAGACAATTTTACCCTTAGATTCCACATTTGATGGGAGTAAATATTATAATTTGTATATATTTTAATAAACATATAAATATATTATAATTAGCTAAATATCCCGGCTTCGCCCATGTGCATTATATTTTGTGTGGAAAACCCGATGTAGTATATTAAAGGCAGGGCTTGTAAGTTCAAGCATTTGCATGTTTTTCTTGCAACACAAGAAAACATGATAGCTGAGATACAAATTTGTTTCATAACAATAGTAATAAATATATTAAGTGCATGTATTTGCATATTTTGGGTGTAAAGGCATATTGACATATGGTAGTGTAATGATGTGGAACACCATTACAGTTTTCATATTTTTATAGTTATAATATTACGAATAGATGCGAGTGTCATCTTTTATCCATTCTGTAATATCACGGAGTAAAGCTATATATATATATATGTATAACTATTTTGTATAGTAAACAAAATTTATAATAATCGTTCGGCCTGCTTGACATTCGTCAGCCGAACGAAGTTAGTCTCGTCTCGACACTTGCTCCGTGTATTGTTGCTGCCAGGTCATCGGTTAAGTAAAATATTTTATATTACATTTTATTTTACATTTTAAAATATACGTTAAATTATACTCGGTATAACTACTTGTCTTGTCGAACATCCAAATCCTCTCACATTCCCCCGTTTGATACATGATCTATCACTACGGATACACAATTACACACCGTATACCAGTAGTGATGGAAAATAATTTAATTGCTACCACGTAACATTTATGGTAGAGCGCCTAAGTAGATTTTTTAGAGTTATTAGAGCATATTTTTTCATAAAAATATAAGTTTAAACAAATAAATATTTGAATTTTTTTTTTTATTTCTCGTCTACTTTCAAATTAACAAAATTATAGTATTTGTTTAGATTTTTTTTATTATCGAACGACGATAGGTTATATAATATACCACAGATTTAATAGTAATTACGTAATAACCATTACAAAGTGTTGATGTGTAAAGTTAGGTTTTTGAGTGTTATAAAATGTAGAAAAATTAAATGAATTAAAAATTGATATATTTTATTATTTCAAAATTTGCCTATGATTTTTTATATTATGCATATTTCTGAATTTTTAGTGCATATTTTGCCAATGTTCAGTGTATGAATCATGAATGCATGCTAATTTATGCATTTTTTAGTGCATGAACGTACGAGCTCTGATTATAAGTATAGGTATATCTCGGTTTGAGTTAATCTCAGTTTTAGAGTACTTCAGTGTACGGAAAATTCGGCGTCAGTGCAAATAGCTTTGTGAAATAATTCAACACGCGATGATTTGATGCAGGAGCATCATTTGGGGGGGGAGCAGGGTGTGCAACAGCACCACTTACTTATATGTTAACAATTGGCCCGCCATTAATAATCCAATGCGCCGTCATAATTAACTTATACATAATGATATTTCATATATAGGTAATATAAATAAAATATATATTTTATTCAAGTTTTCGTAATTTTTTGGTTTATCAGGTTTATTGATTATAATTTATTTGCCTTTTTTATCAAATAATAGTGAAATGGCTTTAGCTGGTTGCTTTAATTGCTTATAAGCTTTTAGCTATTAACCTGCCTAAAAGTTTGCACAACCAGAAAAAAAACTGAAATGACACCTGGTTTGATACATGTTTCATGCTTGTACCTAATCTACTAAAGTAACCAATGACAACTATTTAAATAAAAAAAAAATTTCAATTTTTATCGTGAAACTCAAGAACGCCTCTTTAAAATGTGAATAACAGAAAATATTTTCTAATTGCACATATAGATCATTAAAGAAACTAGTATTTGGAACCTAAATTCCAAATTTGAAGTTTTAGAGAATTAGTGATGAATGAGTGTGAGTGGTATTTTGACTTACATATTTATAGAGATATATTACAGTTAAAATTGTTTATAATGATGTTCAAGGGACAAGGAAAAATAAGTCATCATTAGGGCTCAGAGGTTGATGACCTTAAAAATGACAAAAAATGTCCTTAAAAATGACATAAAAAAATTATAAATACAAATTTAATAAACTTTACAAATCACTCAAAAATCATTGTATTGTGTAATTAGAACGTTTTAATGTGATCAAAAGTAAATGAACGACGATTATCTGTTAACAAATATTTATCTTTTGACTGTAATCTGCGAGATAAAATCAGATACTAATCGAATATTAGGTAAAATAATAAAATCGGCATAGACAAGAAACAATAAGAAGTGAACTAGTGTAACATCAGTAAAAATACTAAAAATGTGGGAAAATGATCTAAAAATGTAAAAAAAAGATTTAAAAAGTAATTAACACCAAAAAATGCAAAAAAAATGAAAAATAAAAATTAGTTGTTCAGATTCAGATGTTAATGAAACACATTAGCGGCCAAGAGAGCATCGCCTAAAAAGTTCCAAAAAAAATTGAAGAACGCATCAACTTCCGAGGCCTAGTCATCATAAACTGTTAATATTATGACTCTTATATTGTGTGGTTTTTATAGATAAAATATTTGTCTAAATTCAAGAAAAATAAATGACAAATAAAAAATAGTGCAATATACAACACATGAGTTTCACTAGGACCACCAATATTATTATCACTGGTATATTATCACTTAAACTGGTATCATTGTAAACAATTGTTATTATATGTATCACTTTAAATGTAGCATACATTTGATCACCTTCAGATTTTCAAAAAGAAATAATTTTAAGAATCTGTATATATTACAGTGGATGTAGGTAGGACAGATTTTTTTTCTTTCACATTTCCTTGTAGGAAAACTAGAATTTTTTTAGAATTTTATTTTAAATTTGAAAGCAATGATAAAAAATCATTATAAAAACAATTCTAATGTCAGTTAATACAGCATATTTTAAATAACATAACCCATTTTGAAACACATCTCTGTAATTTTTCCTCACAAATAGGAAAACTAGTTAGACAAATAGACAATTGTACATGACTTCATGATTATGAAATAATAATAAGAAAATTAGGTGTCAAAAAATAAAATAAATTGGTCTATTAATTTAAACTTTATGAAAAATAAATTTTAAATATTAAAAATGTAAGAAAGTTGAAACCCATTTATCAGCTATTAGAAGACTAAAATTAAGTTATTGGTAACAAACACTTATTTTTAATAAACTAAAAATTAGTATTCATAGATTTTTAATTCATTATCTTTATTTTGCAATTATATGATTTTTTCATGTAAATGTTTAATATGCATGTATTATTTATGTTTATTGGGTATTTTATGATCATAATTTTTGCTATAAAGAATTTTTATACAATTTAAGATTCTTAAACATTTTCAGATAAGTAATGATATTTTTTGAATAAATTGAGTAACAATTTACTTCAATAATAATATTGAACTATGTAACAAAATAGGCAACCTAAAAAGAATTAGACAAACATTTTTTTTTTTTAAATATAAAATATAGATATCAGATAGAGCAAAGAATCTTAGGTTTTTTAATAGGTATTTCCATTTCAACTATTTTCATTGTTTTCCGTTCACAATTAAGGTAGAAACAATATTTTATACAGTTGAAAATGTAGTATGGATCTAACTTCTTTAGATTTTTTTTCAATTTTACTTCAAATGCGGTGTACTCAGGTTCATGGTCAAAGACATTCATAGTTATTGGTATGTATATTGATTATTGAAAACTATTTAAAATTGTGATATCAATAGTTTAACATGTTATATGGCACGATATTTATTCTTTTAGTGAAAAATATCTCATAATACATCATTATAACTTTTAAAAAATGTATTTATTATATTATATGTATTTACAAATTATTATTGTAATAGAACTCTGAACTCTCAATCGATTTATCAGATAATAAGGATATTTGTAAAACGTATTGTAAGTAAATAATAAACATTCTTTATATACAGACAAAATGTACTGCATTTATATTTATCTTATTATAATAAATACTGTGATAACTGATACTCTCATATTCTAATGTTTGAAATATTTTACTAAATAATTTAAAATACCAATAAATTATGTAACCTAACCTATGTATAAACCATAATTTCATACATTAATTGAAACAAATGTTTCACAGCACACACATACAACATATATTTATTTTGAGACAAAAATAAAGGGAAAATTAAAAAAATACTTAAAAACACTGTTTAATGTTATGATAATGAGTTATCTAAAAAAATCATTTGTATAAAGTTATAACTTATCCCAAATTATAATTAAATAAAAGCGTGAAATAATAGTTATATGTGCCATGTTATCTTAAAATGAAAGGTTAGGTATTTTTATATTGTGGGCCACTGTTTTATTGACATGTTAAACAGAAAAATATATCAACAACATGGTGGAAAACAAAACAAACCATGACTGTACTACATAACTATAAACATATAATATATTGATAAATTTACTGATAGAATACTAATGGTAGAAATTAAAAATTAAAATATAGAATACTTATTAATAACTATTGTATTCTATGAGGCCCCACTCTCCTGCATATTTATTTTTTGTTAGTTGAAAACAACTTATTTTCAATTTGACACTATTCTATAATGTGTAAATGTAGAAGCCCTTTAATGGGGCTACAGTCGATGAAAGCAAGTAGGTTTTTACACCAAAAAGCCAGACAAATCAGAAAGAATTTGGTTTGATAGACTTTAATTTTGAAAACGATTATGTTTAACTAACAAGTTTACTAAGTTTGAATAGAGGTGATTATTAAAATTCTAAATATTGTTAGTGTCATGATGAATGTATATAAATGCATATTTATTAGATTTTTGCAACATAACTAACATTTTATTTTAGTAAGCCGCTAAAATTGTTAACACTGAGATGGCCCAATAATTATACATAAGAATTAAGTAATTATTTTAACTAATTTTATGAACTGGTTGTTAAATAATCTTATATAAGATTATTTTTAATATTTCTTATTTTTCAGAACTTAACCTAATCCTAAGTTCTTACGATATTGACTTTTTTTATGAAACAAAGGCTTAATAATACATTTAATACAATTGCACAATAAATAAAACATTTATGATAAAACATAGAAATATTAAGATAATGTTTCACTTAATATAACACTGATAACATTTCAAGGGAGCAGAATAATTGAAACAATTATTCAACAAAAGAAATATTTTTTTTGAAAATATGTATTGCTTGGAATTTTTTGAAATAAATAGTATGTGTAATTGTTACTGTGGGTAAACAATTGAATTTTATCTAAAAATGTTTCATAATATGCTAAATTTTTGTTTTAATGTTTTAATTATAAATAAGATTTAAATAAAAAATAGACTTTATAACAGTAATAACATAAAGTATAACCTACCATTCCATGATAACCAACAAACAGTTCTTTTCCATGTATTGGTTTTCGTAAACATCAATTATGTTGACTATATTTATGCAACCGCTAGCCCTCCAGTGTAGATCAATTTCTCTCCTAGCTTTCTGACAGTCCACGAGAACCTATAAAACCCCATAATAGAGACAACAACAACACTGGACACTGAAGTCATTGTACAACATTTATCAGGGCGGACATCAGTTGAACGTCAAATAATATTACCTTAAGCGCAAACTTTTCACCCGTTTTGACGGAAAAACACTGCACCACCTTGCCATTGATACCCAGTCCGAGTACGTTATTGGATATTCTGTAATCCTTTTCGACAGGTGTAGTCTTGGTTTTGTTGTTGAGAAAATAGAAATCGTTTCCTTCCATAACCGCCGTGTTTATTATGTTGCTACAGCGATTGACGATGCACACCAACTGCTATGAAACATCTCAGACGTGGTCCCAGGGCGACCGTAGAGGCCAAGGTCTCGGTCGCTAGCTCTGGAAGTCGGACCAGAAATCGATGCGTAACAACTATAATATCCGATGACGATGACGATAATAACAAAAGCAAAATAGTGATAAAAATGTCACGTTGGTTCGATTATATTTTCGACGAAAAAATATTATGCAATGTTCCGATGAAGAAGTACTAGGTAGTTTGTCATCACCAACACCACGTACGACCGCTATCCGTCATAATGCCTCTAAATAAAGCCTCTTTTAACCCTGAGCAATAATAATAATAATAATAATAGTATGAGTAATGGGCTAATCGCTAATGATAACAACAATGATAAATTATTATTATTATCGCAAACATTACAATATATTATTTGTATTGTGCAGTGCTATAGTATATAATACGAAATCACAATTCACAATGCAAAGAATCAACTCGTGGGAGCCGGCGGAGGAGCTGATTGTCTGGTGATAACATTAATATTTAATATTCTCAAAAAAAAAAAAAACGATAACTCTGAACGAAATAATATTATGTAATGTATACAATATTTGTATCTAATTATTTATTTCGATAAAGGTCTATGGTTCGTTTCGGCGTTTCATATGGGTGAGAATGGAACGAATTTGATTTATGAAGATTGAGAATATAATATTGTTCTCATTATTAATAAACATGACGTTATGATCTAATATATTATATATCCACGACTCCACTTCCGTTGTATACGTCATATATCATTCCTTACAGAATAATTAATATCAAACACTTAAACATATAATCGATAAAATACGATACTAAAACGAAACTATTGTATGGGCTATGGAGTATTAATGTATAACAATATGAAATTATAATTTTATACATAATACGATATTATGTCGATAAATATATATTAGGTACGTGCATTGTATTGTACACGAAAGGAATCTCGGGAAAAATCCCAGGAAAAAATGTTACTAAAAAAAGTACAACAAAATAAACACACTAAGGAAAAAAAGACCAAAGAAAAAAAATTAAATATAAATGTGAACACATGCATACTCACTCCTTATTAGTTATTAGTAATTACTAATTACCGCGTGACGTATACCTATACCAAAGTATAATATTTTATAATGAAAATAATGTCATAAATTATTATCATGTATAAGTTTTTTATAAATGTAATATATATTTATATACCTAAGGTGTTATACTTATACACCTCAACACCTGATGTTCATTTCATACTTCATAGGCATAACTAGGAGGGTGTTGGGGGAGGGGGCTAAGCGCACTAACTTTTATTTTAGCCCTCCCCCGTCATAATTCTTTTACTCCCACCAACGTTAGCTACATTAATACATTATAATCTAATAATTAGTTTTATTGTTTTTATTTTAACCATTTAATATAATTTATATGTGATGAGTCTGTGTAGCTGTCAATAAAGTAAACTCAAAAATAGTCTTCATCCAGAAGAATAGACTCAGGTTTTTATTTTTGTAACATTAATGTGTAAACAGTAATAACGACTAACGAATAACAATGACTGGAGGACGATCGCTGCTTCAGTCAGCCGCTTATAGGGGTCATTTGCTAAAAACAGGATATGATTTAAATTATTTTATTATATTATCATTTATTGTCGTTTTGATCTTCATAAGTAAAACACTTGTGTGTTCCTGTAGTTCCATATTCTGGGCAACGTGCCAACGTCATTATATTGTTATAATTAGAGACCGGATTTTCATGCAGTAAAAATCAAAAAAATGTGCAGTAGTTAAGTGTCTCAATCATACAAAAATGTATTTTTTGCCTAAATCGCTTAATACTTACCAAAATGTTGTAAACATTCAAAGTACATTGATTTAAACCCTTAAATTGTACTTTATTTATCCAGTTTTTTACTCTATTACAGGATTAGCATTTAATAATTTAAAAGTAATTAAAAGATTGATAAAAATATACACATTGTGTAAAAAAAACCATACCAACAGAGTTAAGCTATTTAATTTTAATTTTAACTATTATACATACATAAAAAAATTAATTTTTTTATTGAGTTAAAATTTACAATGTTATACATTTCAAAATTGTTTGCAAATAAATTGTGCCTTCTATCACTCAATATGTCTTTTAATTTGGAAAATGTTCGTTCTACTTCAATAGAAGTGATAGCACTCATTTCGTAGCGAGCGACGATTTCAGGCTGTTCAACATTAATATTTTTCGTACCATTTATGCAGTCGTTGTATATTTTTATGAGAGCGTAACCTGTGTTTTTTTCCACAACGGAGTTAAATTTGTGAGCCATAATTTGTTCTTTCTCGTTATTTATTTTTTTAAATCTTTCTCCTATAGTTTCAAATATTTCAATCTGTTTATTGAGGAATAAATTTCCCAATTTTTGGAATTTAAAAAATTTGTTTATACTTCTTTACGTAAATTATTCGTAATGAAACAATCACGACACCGACGTGAATTACACTAACCTATTCAAGAAACACTCAATCAAACACAAAGTCAGACAGAACTAAAGTGCTAATAGCTGAGGATTCCAAATTATTATCTAACTAGTAATTGATGTAATTTATTTTTACCACGAAACACTAATAAATTGATGTTATTCTAACAATATTATCAGCCTGTGTTTACTTTTTCCTTTTGTATTGTTGAAAACTGAAATATTATCTAGTTTAATTTTAAAAATGCAGAATATGCAATTTCATGCAACGAAATAAAAATCGTGCAATTTAGAATAAAAAGTGTAAAACGTGCAATTTCGTGCAAAATAAAACTACGTTTAAATTAATCATATACTCGATGAATTTTTCAAAACATTTTAACTCATTTTAAGTGTTGACGGACATTTTCAATTTTCGTTTTTCATTTTTCTTCTATAAATGTCAATAACCTTTTTTATTGGTTGGATCAAAAAGCATGACATTTAATACAAGATTCTTGATAACTTTTTACAATAGCAGTTGAAAAATATTAAAAATACGTAAGCACGATTTCTTTTTTATAAGCATTTAAAGTTCAAATTTTGACAACATTTACCAAATTAAAATTGAAAATGATTTTGTAGTTAAAAATGTATAAAATGTTCAACTTTTACAGCTAAGGATTGAAAATTTAAAACTAAGTTTCACTTCAGCAGTTTTTTCCGTAATTAAAAAATCTAGTAAATATATGAATACAATTATTTTGTACAGACATATTAAGTTCAAATTCGGATAAGATTGCATATTAACACAAAGAATAACGTTTATCATGTTGTTGTAATTATGTTCCAAAACAGCTCAATTTTATATAGTTATATTTAATATTTTTCCAGCATCACTGATAATTTAAGAATAATATTAATTGAACTTATCTGCAGCCATATTAATATAAGTAATTACAATATAAAATATCCTAGACTGACACACGGTCTCTGCTTAGTATTGTTTTTTGTATATACAATGATATGATACCTAATACCTATCATTGAATTCAAATTTAATATCATCCATTATAATGACCTCCTAGACCAGAGATGGCAAATCCATGGCACGCGAAAAGATTGTGTGGGCACTCGACAATGTTTAGTATCATATTATATAGGTAATAGGTAAAAAGCTTACGGCTTTTTTAGGCCATTAACGATTAACTGATGAATGCTGCAGTGCCGTGTGCACTTTATTAAAAGTTACTAATTATAAACCAAACTACAACAAATTGGCATCAAGTGTTCAACAACAAAAAATCACATCAAAATAAATAATTAACAAAGCAATATTATTATAATTATTATTATTATTATGTACCTAACCAACCTTTTTATACGAATACATTAATTATACAATCAAATTATGTTATAACAAAATATAATTTTTTTTTCATAAAGGTAATTTTGGGCGGTAAACGGAAAACTGGCACGGTTTTTGTAAACGCGGAATACTGGTACGGTCCAAAATAGTCAAGGTTTCCCGAACTGTTATGAAAAAAAAAAGAATAAAATATCAACGATTATTTTTAATTTAATTTTATTGACGATCGATACCACGAGTGACTGCGATGTAATTTTATGATTGTATATTTGTATGTGTACAGAGGATACAGCTGTAGCAGTCGGAAATTTTTCTTCGTTAATACGAAATATTTGAAATTACCACCATAGATATTTACCTAGAGAACCAATAAAATCTGATTTAAATATCACTGAAGAGTGGAAAACTACAATGGGGGCTGAACCTCGGTCATTCATGATATTATTTAACAGTGAGCATGTAATTATGGATTTCAAAATCGCTGCTATGAGTGCAACAAATTACGTATGTTTGGTAAAAAAAATACTTTGCAAGATAAACTACACAACGAATGTGAGCTTCTTAAACAAAAAAATTCAAATAGGACAATTTTTAAATAATATAGCAAAGTATACGAAACAATTATTATTAATCATAAATTATACTATATTATATTTACTGTACCTATATGGCTATATATAATATTTATTTTACCTGCCGACTACTTTGTATGTACTTATTTGTGTTTTTTGTTCATTTTGATTGCTAACATTATTTTTTTGTTTTAAGTATTATTTAAATTTAACTTGTTGATGAAGGTGATTTATGAAAATTATATAGTAAACATTGTAAATATTTTAGTGCCCCTGACCAGTGCCGGATTTAACCATTGTGCCGCTTTAAGCACTAAATAATTTGCCGCCTTTTAATATAAATATTTTTCTAGTCTAAAAAATGTTATTAAAGCATACAATTATAGTTTTTTATTTTTTACTTAAAATTTTAATGATGAAAAATAAAAACATACAACTCTAAGATTATGAAATTGGAAAACATAAAATATAAATATTACCACAATCCCGTATGGTCTAAAAACATTTTATAATTAGTTTCATTTTATTTTAGTTCTAGTTACATATAGTAAAAATGTAATATTAAAAATTATTTGCCGCCCTAAGCACTAGCTTATAGTGTTTACTGGGAAATACGGCACTGCCCCTGACAATTAAATGTTGAATAGTTCCAGTTTTCCTCGTTTTTTCGTTATTTTGTTATCAATTGTATGGACCGTACTAATATTCCGACTTTCCGAGCATCATTTTGGGCACGCAGTGTTCAAAAGTTTTGCCAACCCTGTCCTAGACACCTAATGTACAACAGAGCGTCATCCTCTTACCCGCTTTTTTTACATTCTATATTCTGATATTCATTTCATATTTGAAGACATATTGGAAGTAATGATTTTTTAAAATTCTTTATAAGACTAGGTACAGTAAATAGCTGTAGATATAGGTAACTATTTTAAACTTAAAGGCAAATAGGTACCTCCAAAATTCGTTTAAAATCATTACACGATATTTTGATGACTCTACGTCGATCCCTATTTTCTTTATGTTATGGCCTGCTATTAACTAGTATTATTAATTAAAATTTTTTTTTATTAATTTACCTAGTAAATATATTAAAGAATTTTTTTTTAATTATCTATTATTTTTTACTAAAAAAAAATTTTGAAACGTATTTACTGTAGCACTGTTTATTATGAGGTATAGTTACCTACACATAGTTACTGTGGACTGTGGAGTGAACCACTTTCAAAGATTACATATTATATTTAATATTTAATTAAAATGTTAACTTTATGTATTTTGTAACTTATTAGATATTAATAATTAATATAGGGCTGGGATTTAGATGTACTTTGCATTGTTTTTGGAAGCTAAGAAATGTTCGTTTTAACTAATATATACATTTTTCACATTTTTTCTTGATTTTTTACGTATTTTTGTGTTTTTGAGCATATACACTAACATTTTTTGATTAAACCTGGTTAGTTTTCTTACTAACTTTTTAACGTGCTAATAACGTTTTTAGCTAAGCAAATATTATGGTTTTTTATTCTTACTTTTATCCGTACGACGTAGATACTGAGATCACGAGCGGTGACAGACAATTTAATGAGAATAATTAAAAGTTTATGAAAAAAGACTTGAAATTGTGCAGTCTTACAAACCATTTTTCTAACTTAATAAATATTTTGTGGTTCAAAACTTGTTCAAAACAAACAATCTGTCTCAACTCTCGAGGAAAAAAAGGTTGGCACTTGGCAAGTACTACTCTGCTGTACAATATGTGGCGAGTGCGTTAATAACTATAATTGATGTGTTAAATTTGAATTCTATATTTATTCTATATAAGGCTATATTGGAAAACTACTAAGCATATATTATATTATTGCTATTTTTTTCTTACTATTAGGTACCTAATAATATATTAATACAGTAGGTTGAATAATTTTTTTCCGAAAACATAGCATTTGAAATATTAATAATTAACAAAGTATATATAAAATCGTTAATTTTTGTTAAAATATCAAATTTATTTCAAATTTGAAATTCAAATGGCTATACAAAAAACTATTTTTTTTATACCTATACCTGAACCACTTAAAACTTCATTTTAAATTTTCAATCTTTAGCTTTAAAATGGAACAAATTACGAACTTTTAACTAGATACAAAATAATTTGCACATTTTTGTGACTTTGTTGAATTTAAAATTGAAATGCTTAAAAAAATTCGAGCTTATGTATATTTATTTTTTTTAAACTGCTATTATAAGTAATAACAACTTATGAGAAGACATGTGTTATATTTTCAAGTCTTTTGACCGAGAAGAAACTTATTAATCGACAATAATTAAAAAAGTCAAAATATTTTTAAAATATTTTCATGTATAGAAAATGATAAATTAAACAATTGACGAAAATGTCAATTATTATAGTTATTTTACAATTATTCGATTTTGTAGAATTTAAACTAATTAAGAAAATCATTTGGTGAGAAATTGATGGGTAAAATATCAGTGTTGTAAAAATTGAAGTTTCAAACACCCATAAACAATGCATTTGTACCTAATTCTGTTAATTTTTATTTTGTTGTGCTGTAAAAAATAATGAGGAATTTGCTATTACATTTTAAAATCATACACATAGAAGGAACCTTTTTATGAATTTTTTACTCAAAACAATTCTGATATTACGCTAATTTTTTTTTAAAATTAACATTATTAACAACCTATGAGAAACCTTTTATTTAATCTTCAAGTTTTTTGACAGTGTGAAGAATATGTTTCATCAACAATAATTTAAAAAAACTTATAATAAAAATATTTTGAACATTTTATAGTGCATAAAAAATTATATAGTAAATATTCAGTGAAAATGTCGTACAATTGTACAATTCATATAGACACCTAATAACATTTTTATTACCTATATAACTGTTGTCATTTGCAGGGTTGGGCAGTAACTTAGATACAATAATTGTATCTTGTGTTTTATATCTCGATACAATTATACAAAGTATCGAGTATCTTGTATCTCGATACATTTTCAGTCAATGTAACGAGTATTTCATAAAATTATTTAATCGAAAGATACTCGATATATAAATGCGATACTTTAAAAAATTAATTTTTACAATTATTTTCACTTGCCTACCAAGTAGAAGTACATACCAACCCCAGTTGGGGTTCGACTATGTTCTAGTACAATATTTTTAAAAGCGATGCAAATTTCAATTTATGTATATCATTATTTTTAATTGCAGCACTAAAAATTAAATACGTAGTTACAGGTGATTTTTCGAAAGCTGTAATCTATAACTTTTAGAAGATTATTTTTTGTTTTTTAAATGTATTAATTCGATTTAATACCAGCTTGTACTCTTTAGCACCCGTATACCTATATACCTAATTGTATGTAAACAAATTTTTTTTATAAACCTATAACTAATTTTATTTCGAGTATTTAGTATCTCGATCTCCAAATCCAAGTACCTAGTAATTAGTATCTAGTATCTCGATTCTTGATACCTATTTTTGAGAAGGTATCATTCCCATCCTTGGTAATTTGTTAGAAGATGGTTAAGCTACAATAATATTGGGAACAATTTTAATTAACTGGGGATCGATTCATGGGTCCGATACGTGGATTGCAATTACTTCTCTTATATTTAAATTTGAAAAAATCTGAGTGCCTCACCGTGTGTAGTATACTACATATATACTCATATATGATACGATATTACGATGTGTGTTTGGGTACAGTAAAACCGATACGCGTTACTTCGGCAGTAACGAACAGGTGGGGGGCCGAGGAACTACACTGCCCACTGGCTACTGGTGATAATATTTCGGTATTTTTTTTTATTGTTTTGTTTCGAGTTTTTCTCGGTCATCGGACGCTCATCTTGCGCAGCGTCGCAGCTGCAATATTGTTGGTGTGACGTACCTATGGTGAAGGGATAGGCGATAATAGTAGTGCGTGGCCCGGATGGTTGGCAACACCGTGGCCATTTATCAATGTTTGATTATTATCATTTTTGGAAAGAACTATCTTGAACGTCGTCTCTACCCGCTGCACCTCGATCGCAGGTAATGCTCCGATATTTTTCTCCGCATCGATTTAATTTTTCGGGGAGGAAAAGAGTACAGTGTTTTTTATTCTTTCAAATATATGTTATTTGTTTAACTCTTTCCGCTTTTGTTTCATCACGTCCAGTTGTCCGTCCATCTATCCGTTCATCGATAAAAATATAATATAGTCAGGAGACCGTAAACGTGTAATTTTATGAGAGGTACGCAGGTACTCCGTAGATCGAGTACATACCTCAGGAGTCAGGAGCCAAATATTTGTCAAACTCGTGCGTTGAGAATTGAGATTGTATCTCTAAACTGCCGTCACCATCGAATTTTAGATCATAGATCGTTCATTTCGTGAAACGGTTGTCTAAATCGTTTGACTCGTAGTTCATCTGGTGCACAAAACGAAAACAGGAGATTCTGCGACACGTCCAGAAGATTTTTTCTTTTGTCAGGTGTCGATTTACAAAGGACAGTACAAATTTGTCCGTACGTGCTAGGAAACTACCACCAAAACATTAACTACAATGACAACTATTATGCTGCCGTCAGTGTCTGCATAGTGTAGCCTATTTTGTTGCTGCCGTGATCGCAGATTTTGTTTGAGGCCAAAGCTTTTGAGCTAATTTAAATCGAGATGTATGCAAAAGGAAAGGGCGCGACAGTACCATCTGATGCTCAGGCCAGAGAAAAGTAAGTTGCTATTTTCATTCCTAGTTTAAGCGGTTGTAATATCTAGGTATGGGGACATAACATATTGTATAGTTATTTTCATTGTTTATCTTGTATGGCCATATAGCGGTACTATTTATGTGTTTAGTTTTTAACAAGTTATTATACCTAGTATTAATGAGTATTAACTCTAGATAACTACAAAATATAAATATAGTCTGTATACATTATTTTCTTATTGATTAAGATTTATCATATGTATTTAAAGTTTATTAAGTAGTTCGGTATTAATTATCAGACTAATAGTACTTATGTACTTTTATGAATTATCTTTGTTTTGATTTTTTCTATGTTAATAAGATCAGAAAAACTATTTTGAGCCACCTATCAATTATTATTGACATAATTATAATCTGTATATTAATGAATTAAAATATTATGTTCTCTACTAGGTATAATCAGTAATCACACTCTATACACATATTGTAAGTTAAATGATAAAAAGATTCATTCATGTTTAAAATAATTCCTAGAAAAATATGGAGATAATGTATATTTCATTGACCAATGCACATCTAAAACTACTGAACATTTTGAATAACATTGAGACTTGTTGAATTTCAACTGTCATAAAATGAATAGTTTTATATGTTAGTAATAAATATTAGGTATATACTAAGGTTTGGATTTTGAAACAAATTAATTAGGTACCTAAAGGCAAGAATATATTAAAAATGTAATATAAAAAAAAACTGATATCAGTTTGAAGTACCTACTAAAAAAAGCAAAAATAGGATTGTAGTCTGCAGTGTTTTAAGAAGAAAAATATAGGTAAATTGAAGCGACACTAATTTTATTGTTTCAGTGTATTATTAGTAAATGATCATTAACATTAGTGGGCAAGACAAATCTTAAAAATGTATTAAACTTTTGAATTAGTAGTTTATTTGTAATCAGTAGATATCCTTGCCCTCAAGTACATGTCAATGAACATTAATATCTACCTTAAACTGTTTTCAAGCCATTCAAAATAAAACAGTTTGATCACCTAACACAACTGTAGTCTTACAACTTAAGTTTTAAACTAGATTTTGATTGATCAATGAGTTATCTATGTTTAAATCAAAGTAATTTTTGTGTTCTAAAAACTTTTTATGTGTTATACATTTATAACAGAGTACCTATTAAAATATGATAAAACCTTTTTTACATTTTCTAATGTTTCTGCTAGAAAAAACAAATAATACAATTGTTTCAATTAAAACACTGGAAACTACTAATAATTCAGTAACAAAATCTAGCAAGTATGTCAGGTTAGGTCTAAATAGTAAATATCACCTTACCTTTTTGTATGATGACTGTAGTTCCCTTAGGGCTAATTCTTAACATCACCAGTTAAAGTTAACAAACACTTAACCAGCAGAATTCTGCTGGTAATAAAATCTATTATCAGCCGAGTATATTAAGCAACACTAAACCGGGCATTGTATGAACGGTGTATTATTATATACATGTTAATATTTGATTTACCAATAATATGAATGGGAGTACTTAGTAAAGCAATTATGTGTACAAAAATTATTTTTCTATGATAATTGATAGTAAATATCTGTGGCTTGGGGCAAGAAGGCCAATGGCAATATCAAAAAAGAGCATTGTTGAGAAATTGAATTTTTATATGCCAATTTAAAAAGCAAAAAATTATAAAAATTATAGCTTGATGTTAAAGTTGGAATTTTGATGACTTAATTTTGATTTGTTTTCCGTTTCTACTTGAATGAAACATTTAAGTTTTGTGTAACAAGAAAATGTATTAATTTTATTTTCACCTTTGCCTTCTTAATGTATAATAAATATTATTAATATCTGACATTGACCAAAAATTTAAATTTTAAATTTTAAACTCACTCTAACAACTTAACAACTTAGCCTTTTATTAAAACCTAATGATAATATTTAATTGCAAATAAATTATTATGTTGGTAACTTATTTTATACTTATAAACTTGATTGATTTCAACACATATAACATAATCAAATAATATTAATGAGTAATAACATTTGTGAAATAGTCTCAAATGTCTCCAAATGTGACATTGGTTCTTCTTTCACCAAGCCACAGGTATGCAAACAATTTAAACCCAACTTACCTATTCTATAATATGTAAGGATAGGTTAGGTTAGGTCCTTTCAGAGGAGGGGGGCTCTGAGTCAAAATTGACCAAGGTCCTTAAAGAATATTGGGCCCCATGCGTCCATGCAAACAAAAATAAGGTACCTTAGGTAAGTATAAAAACTATATAGTCTATAGACTATAAGAGCTATCAGCATATTTTTGTGAAAAGTATGTAGCTAGAATTAATATCTTGAAATAAAATTTTAATTTTAAATAAAAATGGGTCCCTTGCATGATTCTGCCCTGGGCCCTAAAATATCTCTGTTTTAATGTCTACAACAACATCTTTATTGATTTAATTTTGTTGTAATGCATGCAGGTGAAGAAATACAAAATTAAAATAAATACCTATTAATTTTTTCTGTAATATTATTCTTCTCTGAATAAATAGTATATATTTAACAGTTGATAGTTACAAAATCGAAGGTTAATACTACGTGGTTATACATAATTCCATGAATATAAAATATATTTACCTTTATAATATTTTTAAAAGAAGATATATGAGTAGTGAATACTATTTATGATATAAATATATTTAACATATATTATATTTAGTTATTAATAAAAAATGAATACTAGTATTTAATAGTGTAATATGGGAATTGAGGGGGAAAGTTGAGCATTTGCTGCTAATACTAATTGTCAATAAAACAATGTGGAGATTTCTAAATATTATTAGAATATTAAAAAATGAATGTTATAAGTGTTCAAGTTTTCTGTTTTATATCATAAAAATGACGTATTTTATAATTATATCGAAAAACCTATTATCTTAGTAGGAATCTTCTTTTTTATTGGTTAAAATTGTTTGAAAGTATGTCAGGTAAATTGATAAAAAATTAAAATCTGAAATTTAAGTTTTAGCAGAAGGATAATTAAACTATTATATTACACATTAAAAATCTAATTTTATGAATATGAATGTGTGTTAGAAATAAATTTTAATATTTATTTTTTTAGGCTAGCATTGTATGTTTATGAGTATTTATTACATATTGGAGCTCAGAAAGCAGCTCAAACATTTTTAAACGAAGTGAGTACCTGGTTAAAAATCATTTTTTGTATTACACTATTTAGGTATGTCTAAATATTTGGTAGAATATGTTAATAATAGCTACTTATTAATTTTAGTTTTTTAAATTTATGAATTGTGTATTAATATTAGTTGTTTTTATTTATTACTTTAGATTAGATGGGAAAAGAATATCACATTAGGTGAACCACCAGGATTCCTGCATTCTTGGTGGTGGTAAGTACTATAAAATGTACTAACTTGGTTTTTTGCATTTACTACATTTCAACGAAATGTATTTTTATGTTCCCAGAAGTGTTTGAAAAATTCAGATTTTGATTAATACATTTTAGAAAAAACTGTTCAGTTGGATTTATTAATTAAAAGTATTAACAACATAATATCATAATAATTATACAATCTGTATATTTTGTAATGTGATAAGCTAAGTGGCTGACATATATCTTATTCACTATTATCTTTATCCAGTGATATGATCCTAATTAGTATGCAATATACATATATATATTTTTTTCATGCACCGAATCAAGAAGATCTTGATGCCCTCATTTTTTGATACATTAAAATAGGTTGAAACATTCTATAGTTCATATCATTTGTTTTAAAAATTCAACCTATGTGTGAATGTGGTTCAAATCACATTGATTCAGATTTTCTCAAATTTCTTATAAGGTCAGTTAAAGTTTGTAAAACATTGTAAAATATCTGTCAAATTTTAATTGGCAGGTACTGTAATGTATTTATCACTAAAAATAAATTATGATGATTGAAAGTTGACTTAAATTTTAATTTAAAATATTAATATTAATTAAATTTGGTTAACACAGTCATTCCTAAATCTAATATATTAATAATTTATTGTTTTCAAATGTACCATAACATATTTCTTACATACATAAATACCCTATTCCCTTATGACAATGATCTTGCTAAATTCTTTTCTGATTAATTTGCTTTATATTTTTAGTGTATTTTGGGATTTATATTGTGCTGCTCCAGAACGCCGTGATACATGTGAACATTCAAGTGAAGCTAAAGCATTTCATGATTATGTATGTATTTCAAAGATAACTATATAAGTATAGTCATTATAGTAATATGAATTAAAAAATTTTCAGGGTTTTGTAAACTCAGGTTATGGTGTAAATGGTATTGCACATGTAAGTATTTTATGTAGCTAAATGTTTATTTTTATTAACAAATTAAATGAAATATATTTTTTCATAGAATGCTGGACCTTCTCCTAGTCCTTTAGGACAAATGCCCCCAAATGATGGAATGCCAGGTGGTCCGATGCCTGGAGGGTTTTTTCCAGTTCGTATTATTTAAAACAATTTGTTAAATTAAACGGCGATTATTACTAATAAAATCCTTATAAATCTTAGAATTCATCAATGAGACCATCACCTCCAAGTCATCCTTCAGCACAACAATCTCCTCATTCTCAACCACCATCACATGGACAAATGTTATCAAATCAGGTTTGTAATTAATAATTTTCTTTTAATTATTTAATTACACAAGGTATGAGTCAAATTTAAATGTTGATACTTTATTTTATTTTAGCCTTTTATGGGTCCCCGATATCCAGGTGGTCCAAGGCCTGGAATTCGAATGTCACAATTAGGAAATGATTTTAATTCTGTAAGTTAATAATTATAAAATTACCACTATTATAAATGAGTAACTTTAAAATTAATACATAATTCATATATTAGCCTACAGGTCAGCCAATGATGCCTGGCATGGACCCTTTAAGACAAGGTAAACTATTTATTAGTAATTAACATGTTATCACTCTTTAAATATAATGTGTAACTATAATTAATTATTACAAATTATTTGTTGTGTAATTAGGTTTATTTTACTGATTTTTACTAACTAGTAATGAAAGTATAAAATATATTATAATCCATCAATAATTTGCTTAATAATTTTTTCTCCTGTAGGTGAAGCTGGAGAATATGTTGTAGGTTGGCAAGGTAGGCCAGTATTATTTAAATTTTATTATGCACACTATTTCTTAACTCAAATATTTTGTAGTTAATGTCATAATGATAGTAAAATTACATTGTTTGTTTTTATTGGAATTTTTATTAATGTTTAAGTAATTTAAAACTAAAGATCTTTATTCTTTAATTTTACCATTGGAATATTTGTATTGAATTCATATTTCGAAGTAAACATTATGATCTATTTATCTTGTTGATTTTTTTGTTTGTAAAATAGCATGATATAACAATTTAATTTGATAAGAGAAATGGCAGTATTAAAACCTCAACTAAAAAAAATTCATTCAGTGCAATCATGCTTAAAATGTGAATTATAGAAATTTGTTTTGGTTTTTAATAGCTTCTATCATAAAAACAATGCACCGTATTTGTCCATTAAAAAATATAACTTAATTATAACCACTGCCATTCCCCTTGGTATATCTTAAATTAACTAAAATAAAAATATATTCATTAACTGTGTGTGTTTAATATTGTTAAGTTATTAATACGTGTGTGTTGTATTTGGTGTATTTGTGTTTTTATTTGTTAATGAAGGCGAATAAGATAATTATTATAGTTTTATATGAATGCATACAAATTCCAACTATTGGGTGTTATGGACTAAAAGTATTTCCATTAATTTGTGTATTTTATTTGTTTGAAAACTAGATTGAATTTCTAAATTTTTATTTGGTACTTTAAGAAGTATGATGTTTTTGCAAGGGTATATTTGTAAATTAATAAATTATCATGCTTTGAATATATTCGAAAAAATATTGGCTTAATTAAAAACTCTGACTTTACTCAGAATTGTTTTTAATTGTGTACAATGATGTATTGTACCTTTTCACTGAGTAGGTTTAAATTCAATGATATATCATTGTTCATGATAATCAACTAATAAATCAGTGCTATTAATTTTATTTTTCGGTTGTAATTGAATTAGAATCCTTCTGACTTATTTTAACATTATTTATGTCATGTAATAAGTTATTTATAAAGTGTAGGGAATGAATTAATTCTTATTTACAATTCGTGGATATATTATCACCTGACATTTTTTTCTAGATTCACTTATAAGGTATATACTTTTTGTTAAATGGTATAGAGTGTCATGATATTTATTTTAATTTTTTCAAATTTAATAGTAATAAATTAAATTTCAAGAAATAGTTAGAAATCAAAATTATTTAATTATGTTGTTATCAAATAGTTTTGATAGATACAATTTTTCTAATTAGATTGCTCAAACTTTTATTTTTTTCAAATTTATACAAATTGTTAAATTATCATTTCACAATTGTGTATTTGTTTTTATTTTAAAGCATATTAAATTATGTATTAAGAAAACATATGCTGTTTTAATATTCAAGCTATACGAATTGTACTTCAATTTATTATGTTTGTTCATTATTTCCACTTCATAATTAGTTGTTGCTTATGTAAATTCAACTTATTATACATAAAAAGAATTTATTTTTCATGACTGTTATTTATTTTATGATCAGGTGGTATGGGACCAATGAATCCTCGTATGAATCCTCCACGTGGTCAAAACACTCAAAACATGAGTCCTTTAGGATCATATAGCCCTGGAATGCGTGGACCTCCGCCTAATACAACCTTGGGCCCAGGTGGTGGTGGTGGACCTAATATGCCTCTATCAATGGGTGGACTTGTTGGAAGGCCACAATGGCAACCAAATGCAAATACTGTGAGTACTCAATTTTTTAAAATACTTTTAATTATTTTATAAATTATTGATTTAACTGTCATAGATTAGGCTGAAATAAAATTATATAACATATCAAGCAAACAAAACAGTATTGTCTTAACTGCCGTTGAATAAACATAATCAATGTTATTATATAAATACAAATAGTTTGCTTATTGTTTAGAGTAAGGGTCTTCAACCCGCACCCCACCCTGTCATAATTTGCGGTCCGCAATCTCATTTGAAATTTAGCATGTATATTTTCTGTTTTTCAATAAAATTATAACGTTAAGCCATCGCTATCAGAAATATGCTATACAATGAATCAATAAATTAATTAATAATTTGTAATTTGTAATTTAAAATGTAATAATAAAATTGAATTTTTGTATAAAATACATGTTTTTACAATGAATGTGCCCTGGGAGATTATTAAATAATAAATAAGTGGCCCGCTGCATAAAAAGGTTGAAGACCCTTGATTTAGAGACTAGAGTTATAAATTTATAATATTACTTTTATGAGGAATTTATGAATCGTTATACATATTTTAAAATATATGCAAATATAAATTACTTGTTTCCCTCAACAAAAAAAAGGTAACTCTAAAAATTACCTACCTATAAAAAAAAATTATTTTTATTGAACTAATCAGTGTGCTATCAATATTTTTTCAGCCCATGAGTTATTCGTCATCGTCACCAGGAGCTTATGGAGTAAGTTTTGATATTTCAGTTTAATATTTGATTTTTAACTAAATTAGATTAGTTTGATGTAGATATTTATACTACTTAGTTTTAATAGTTTTAACTACAATCGAGTAAAAGTATTGGTGAAAAGAGATTTAGGTTTTATATAAAATATTATTTAGGGACCCTCAGGATCAGGCGGCCCTCCTGGACCAGGCACACCGATAATGCAAAGTCCTCAAGGTAAAAAAAATAAAAAAAATAGGTAGTCATTTAGTTTATGATCTTAATTTGAGCAATAATGTTCAAGATTCTTCAAACTCTGGAGGAGAAAGTATGTACACGATGATGAAGCCGGTTACCGGAGGGAATATGCCTGGTGTAAGTTATAAACTAAGAGAAACTTTACAAATATGTATCTTTTTATATTTATATGTCGTGCCCTATTAAATAAAAATGAAAAAAAATTTTCAGGATTTTCCAATGAATAATGCATCAGATAGTGGACCACTAGGGCCAATGGGTCCTAATACAATGAATTCGGTTTTGAATGGCGAAGGACTAGATGGTATGAAAAATTCACCTGCACCGGGTGGCCCAGGGACACCAAGAGAAGACAGTGGGAGTGGCATGGGCGATTATAATTTGTCAGGATTTGGAGGAGCGGGAGAAAATGTAATTGGCCTGGATATATATTAGTTTATGGACGTTGAAGACAATCGATGAACTACATACTGATTAAGGGTGTGATGACAACTGTTTGGTGACTAAGAAACATTAAGTGGCAAATGATATTACAATTTATATTTATAAATAACAAAATGTAAATTCAGTTTTTTTTTTATTAATGTAGTATAAAAATGCATTTAAATTTTTTCTGAAACGTTAAGTATTGTTCACCATTTTTTCATCTCACCATTATCAGATTGTTATTTGTCTTTTTTGGTCCTTTTTTTTTTTTAAGTTTATGATTGATAGTTTGTCATAAATTACCTTAAGTGTCAAATAAAATCTCTGTGAGTTATAAACTTTGTAGATTCCCAAAAAAATATTAAAGACATGAAATAATTTTAAAAAACAGTATAAGCCGAGTCACTGATAGCGTTATGTGCCTGAATTTAAAATGGTTGTTCATAGAGCTTATGAGTACCTTCATCTATTCACAAATACTTGGCATATATTATGGTCTAGATATGTTTTTTTACATTTGTATTTTTATTTATATCTTTATTGGTATCTTTAGTTTTTTATTTACACTAAATTTATTCATGACTACTTAGTCTACTAATATCTAGCTACAAATTTAAAAAAAAAAAAACTATGAAGTCTTAAGATAAATAATACATTAGTATATTTTCTTTGGTGAATTACAGTTCACCCGATGACATTATTGTTTGATGTTTATTTTGAATTATTATTTTTAAAATTGTAAGCTAACTAAGTACATAGACTTAGTTGTTTTTCTCGTATAACAATATCATTTGTGAAGCAGCAAAATTAAAAAAATAAACGCCCCTTATACATTTGATACACAAAACAAGATATAAGTTTACAATCTGTATGATTAATATAATTTTTTAATTTTTTCTCTACACACAATTGCCAATTAGTAATCTATCATCATTATTCCATGATACATTTTGTATGTCCTATCTGTATTTTTAAACTTCTAAAATTGAACCAAACACTACAGTAATGTTGATAACCACTTAATAATTTGAATATATTTAATTCTATACCAATGTTGCAATTTAAATTAAATTTTTTTTTAAAGTATATTATAACAAAATTGTTTAGGTTATTAAATTATAACTATTTGGAAAAAGTTCATACCATATTATAAAGAACAATATTTCAATATTCTAGTATTGCTGTTGCCTGTTTGTGTTCTAGTCGTTATCAATGTTGTATATGGTGACCGTTGACACTCCAATAAGGGTATATTTTTATATCTCAACGTACCTAACATTTATTTTGATGCGATATTTAGGGTCAGACTGAATCCGCTGCAATATTGAAAATAAAAGAAAGTATGCAAGAAGAAGCCAAACGTTTTGAAAAGGATTCTGATCAATCGGATTATTACATCCAATAGCGAAAAATATGATGGTAGCTTGAAATTTTCATGTTGTACATTTAAATAAAAACTTTCCATAAAAATTAGTGCAATACTTTTACATTGGTATGTTCAATCCTGACACGTTTTTAAAATTTGATGGTTCACAGCCAATAAAATATTAATAGCTATATTTAAACAACTATTATAAATATGAAATTAGTCAATATATTATGACAGAATTAATATTCAGAGTAGTATTTTATGTAAATATTTTAGGAAAAAATTGTTTTAAATCAGGGACGCTATAATTTTCATGTTATTGTTACATCATTAAAATAGGAATTCTCACCATATATTCAACAACTATTTCATGCACCTATATCGATGATGACTAAGGTTAAACTTTTATTTTTTCAAGAGCACCAAAATGTTGTTAAAAATGTTCTTTTATGTTTTTTTGGGACTTCTACTATTTAAAATAACTGTGTTTGTTATTGACAACTATTTCTGTTCAATATTACAGTTAAATTTATTAATATTTTTAAAGTTCATGTTTTAATGAATTAAAAAATAAATATAATAAATGTATTATTTTGTTTTAATATATTTATGTATGATAAATTATTACAATGTAAGCATTATTGCATCAAATATAAATTAATTTTATTTGTTAATAATTTTGCCATTTAGTTGTAAAATGTTAATACATGTTTTTTCTAAGCAAATGCCAATTGGTGAACTCAAGTTTTTTTAATGAAATCTCGATATATTTATAATTATTTTATGTTCAATAATTATAAATTGGGATGAGTTAAAAAAATTGATCGCATTTCATGTTATATAATTTATTGTAATAATTGTTTAAGTGGCAACATTTGATTGATATTTCTTTAATGACTAGTAAAGTCTTGTATTTATTATATAAATGTTAAATCATAAAGTATTTCAACTACTATTTATCAAATTTAGTTACAAACTATAAACTATTATATACAACATATTAATGTAAACCAAACATAATTTATTGGCTTATAAGTGGAACTGCTATTTATTTCATAGCTTGTGGCATACAATTTTTGAAATTTGTATTCTTGATCATTTGAGGAAAACTACTAAGTTGAATATTTTTACTCTCTGTGTATACTTAATATTTCTAAGTTAAATAAGGAAATCGATTGAAAAAAATGTAGGTCCTTTCTGTACATAATACTAAATGGCGAACATTTTATATAATAATATAAGTACTATACATGAGTATACTGATCCTGATAAATAATAATTTAAAAAAAGCCCAAATAACAGTTTAACTTATACCGAAAACTATGTAAATACTTGGTTAGACGTTTTCTTATTATTTGTTAAAAAATTAATTTAGCAGTATGAAAATAATTTTTGAAATATTGGAAGATTTACATGTTAAAAATATATTGTATAAAAAAAAAAAAACAAAAAAAAATGGATAGCCAAATTTAATTAATCAATTAAAAGTTTAAAACAAACCATAACATTTTTACAAGAACTTCATCTACTATAAATTATTTTTTACGAATTGATTATTATTTAACGATAAATATGATCATTTCATATTTAGCTATTATTTTTATAAATATGAAAATTGTATCTAAAAATGGCAATTTTTTAATAATAATAATATATTAATTATTATTGTATAACTTTTTTTTTTAATCAAAATGTTATTCAATTTGTATTTATATTGAAATTAATTTGTTTCTCGTCCCAAATACATTCCCCTAAGTTTTAATGTTTCAATATAGTTTGTAAGAAAACAGTGTTGTAAAATTGTACTATTAATTTGTACGTTGTTTAATTAATATAATTATTATTTATTATTATTATTATTATTATTATTATTATTTCTATTATACATTTCATAGTTATTTGTTCATCTGTGGTATATATTATTAATAGTTATCAGGAAAGTTAATGGTATTTTTAGAATACATATGTACAATGTACAAGTATTTTATAATTTTTCTTTTATAAAATCTCAATTTGAATAAATATTACTTATTTTTAATTTAAAGATACAATGCATTGTTTATTTTAAATATAATATGATTTGTAAGTTAAAAAATGATCAAAGTTTAATTGGTAATTGCTTGATAATAATTATATTAGTTAATGAAGAATGTTGAATATTAATAAAATACAAATTGTTTATTACTTTTCCGTAAAAAATGAATGTTATCTTCATAATATATTTACAAAAATAATGAAATATTATTTAAATTGAGATAAGAAAGTTCACGTGCAATTTTGTTTATTTATTTAAAAAATACTATTAAACATTTCATCATATTATTTTATTACTGTATTATGTTTATGAATTAAGAACTCTTTACAATAAATTATTTATAATAATAATGCACTATGTACGCCAAATGTCTTGGATATACTGGAATACCAACCTAGTGAATACCGTTCTGGTATTTTTATTAGGACCCATCTAATGTTACATTATTCTAGTTAAGTAGAACGTAGTATTATCCGATAGTGTATTTCAATTGTTTCCTATTTAATTAGTTTACTGTAATTTCATGAGTTAATTAATTGCATAGTATTTAATTTTTATACTACAAATAGGTGTAAATTAGTTCAACTAGTTTGTACACAAAATATAATGTACTGTAGTTAATGGCGTTAGTCTTAAGTGGAGATATTAGAGCTGGGTGACTGGGAATTCCTGAGTCTGGGACATTTCGGATATATTGTTAATTAATTAATTATATCTTTAAACATAATTATACTGAACTCTTCTCTATAATATTGTGTTCAAAATTAAGTAAAATATCTTCATGTATGATTTATTTAATTACAAGTTATACAATTAAGCATCGTGTTTATTTTAAATTTATATTATATTATATACTTAAATGTATAAATTAATATATATTTACACATATATATATATGTGCATGTATATAATATTAATGTTAAATTCAGTGTTGTAAATCATTTTATTACCAAATTAAACTACCTGACAGTATGTATTAATTGTTGGTGTTCTAAATTTAATACCTTATAAAATGTGTTAAACATGGCATTAAATATTTTGTCAAGGATAAACTATATTTCCTGCATTCTCTTAACTATTTATAGTAAAAAATATTAAAGTTAGAAATTATTTAAGTCTGTTGGTTGGACATTTGGTGGATAAGTTTATAGCCAGAGTTGGACAGACCCTGACCTCAAATAAGCAAACACTAACCGGAGCCTCGGTTGGTTTGGGCTCTTGGACCTTTTTCTCAAATTTTAAAATAAGTTTATTATTTCTTTGGTAACAAATTTGTGTAAGGGTCTCATATAAAAATGACAAAATAAATTATTATTATTACTGAGAAAGTAAAAATATTTTGTCAAGGAAAGTAAATAGAAGAACCTATTTGTAAGAGCCATAAGATTAGATATTAATGTAGGGCTCGGAAGTTAATGCATTTTGTATTTTTTTTGGATATTTTTAGATGATATCATCTAGAGCATCATAATTATGCTCTCCTGGCCACAAATGTGTTTCATTAGCATCTAAACAACTTTTGTATGCATTTTTTTATTGTTGATTAATTTTTAAGTCACTTTTTGACATTTTTAAGATATTTTCCCACTTTTTTAGTCATTTTCACTGATTTCACACTAGTTCACTTCTTATAGTTTGTTGTTTGTGCCGATAACTTACAACTTGGAAATTACCACGGACTAAAATTAATACCTATCCGATTATATCTCGGCGATTAGTCGTCCCATTGTTTTTGTGTTAAAATAAATAATATTGTACCAACATTTTATTAAATTTTCTTAATATTTTCGGAATGCCAAAAATTAAAACGTCGGTTATTGCTTGTCTGCGTGCATTTGTGTTGGAATTCGAAGACGATATTTCTTCAAGTGAGTGTTTTCTGGATAATTTCAGTGCTGATGATTTGGCACATTTCAGATTTGCCCCAATCACTTCAGTGGACGCGGAGAAAAGTTTTTCAAAATATAAATACTTATTAACAGATAATTGTCGTAAGTTTACTTTTGATAACATCAAAAACGCTCTAATTATACAATGCAATGATTTTTGAGTAATTTGTAAGGTTTGATAAATGTATATAGAATTTTATAGTGAAATAGATAAAAATATTTTAAAAAATGTATTATTATAAATTTGAAACAAATATATAATTTTTTGGTCATTTTTTGATGTTAAAGGTTATCAACTTCCAAGCCCTAAATAATAAGTAATGAAATAGTGTTAATATAATACACTGTATATAAAGATTGAACAAATAATATCAACGAATAATTAAGATGGTCAATGTGACTGAAATCCATAGGTTTATCTAAATTTGATACTTTGATGAGTAATGGCATAAAAGAAAAATGCAGATTTTTTTCAAACTTTTAGATAAACAATTTTAGTTATTTTGTTGTCATAAGTTCAAAAATATTTCTGGAAATGTTTACATACATTTTTACATTTTTTAAATGTACGTATTTTTTTTAAGCTATTGCTGATTTATGATTATATTATGTATAGCAAAATAAATTATACAATTAACAATGTAAATATATGTTAATATACTAAGTAATATATAGACCGTCTTCTCTCAGTATAATTCTTTGTATGCAATGATTTATCAGTGAATATTATTTTTGTATTTATTACAGTGATCTACTCTTGTTACGTGGTAACAATTAAATTATTGTGTATCACTACTGGTATACGGTGTGTAATTGTGTATCCGTAGTGATAGATATGTACCAAACGGGGGAATGTGAGAGGATTTGGATGTTTGACAAGACAAGTAGTTATACCAAGTATGATTTAACGTATATTTTAAAATGTAAAATAAAATGTAATATAAAATATTTTACTTTACCGATGACCTGGAAGCAACAATACACGGAGCAAGTGGAAAGACGAGACTAACTTCGTTCGGCTGACGAATGTCAAGCAGGCCAAACGATTATTATAAATTTTGTTTACTATACAAAATAGTTATACATATATATATATATAGCTTTACTCCGTGATATTACAGAATGCATAAAAGATGACACGCGCATCTATGATATATGTATTGTATATAATACTATACGTAATATTATAATAATACACCATTACACACACCATTACATACTTATTGACGAGGCACATATGTATCCTACTATACTATTCTTAAAAAGTTATATTGTAACTTCAGAGGTTTAATGAATTTGTTTTTATACTGATGTATAGAGCATAGTTAAAAGTAATTTTAATTCACAACCTGGCTTGTATCAATTTATACATTTGAAAAAAAATGATAATTTATAGCATTCTTAGAACTTTTTTGCATTTAAAAATGTTCCAAGAATAAATAATTTATCCCTAATAATATATTATGTTTATGAAATATCTTTTTTACGAAATCAACATTTTTTACCACCCATGGGATATATTATCAGCTCACTTTCAAATTAATATATATATATGTCTAAAACTCACCAATAAAAGGTTTAATATTAAGATTATTGGTAATAAAAAAACATTCAAACAATACCTACTTTATGTACAATACATATTATATTTTTAAACAAAATTACAGGTAATTATAAAATAAAATAGTAATTAAATTCATTAATTCATTAAGTAGGATTCTTCTGAAGCTGCTTATTATTATGAATTTACACTGGAGAGGATACCATACTGGAGTTTTTCCCTTTCTTTGTTTCTTTATGTTGATTAATTTTTGGTACCGATGGGCTCAAGTTGTTGTCGGAATCATCACTATTTTCTTGATCATTGTAAGTTTTACTTGTACCGTCACAATAATGCTCGTCATTAATACCCAATGATAGCTGATCAAGTTTTGTTTGAAGACTTTGAATTCTTTTAGTCGAACTTTCACGCTGCGTTTCTAACATCTGCAGCATAGGTTTAGCCACTGTTTCTAGCATATGTATTCCAGACAATGTGTAAACTGGAAACCAAATTATTATTAATAACATCCATTTATTTATTATGTAATTATGATAAGAAAATAACTATCTATTAAGAGGACGCAGTGGCGTATATACGAATTATTTTCACTATGGGCCGATTTATCAATTATCACTAGTCAAGCAGCATAGCCATAATTATACATTTTTAAGGGAGCAGCTGTTATATAATTAAGAATTATGACATATTATACAGTTCAAATAAAAATTGCGCAATTCAATTTTATAATTATTATGTAAAATTAATTTTTTGTTTCTTTTTTTAAAAATATTGACAGTGTCGTTTGTATATTTTAATGTTATCTTACTATGAATTTAACATCAAAGTCAATAAGTCATTAAAGCAAGTCCCGTCAATATATCTAACATTTCCTTGTAGATTACTCAAAAATGATTTTAATCAACCGGCTAACTTAATCATGGTGAAAAACTGTTAACAGTGTAAATATACATGCAATGCTTTAATTGAGCCTGCAATTTCACTATGGGCTCTGGCCTAGGGGGCCTCCCCCCTATATACGCCACTGAGAGGACGCCATACCCGTATGTGTGGTCTCCGACTTACAAAGGAACAACATAGCAAAAACTGTTTTGCATGGGACAACTTTTATCTTTCTGTGTTTGTAGTAGTGGCTCCAAAATTTCTGAACATATCGAGTAGAAAATTATCTGTGCAACAGCGTGCCTATATTTTAGATAACATAAATACAATAAAAGTTATTTGCTTCTAAACATTTTGTTTTTTTGTTTTTTTCATTTGCTTATAAAAAATGATTGGAAAGTGTAATTTAAAAAAAAGGCAAGCTGTTGCACAGATAAAGTTCTTCTTTACGTGTTGTGAAAATTTGGTAATTCTACAACAAATATGGTGCGATAAAAGTTGTCCCGCGCTAAACAGTTTTTGCTATGTTGCACATTTGTAAGACGGAGACAGCACATGCGGGTGTGGCGTTCTCTTAAGGACGCTTATTTATACAAATTATGTAGTTTCACTACAAAATTAATGGAAGTAAATGTACTTTAGAATATGAATTATTAAATAAATGTATAGAAATTGTAATATAGTTAGAGCTTAAAACAAAAATAAAGCTTCATGTCTTTAAGTGAAATATAATTAATTATAACGAAAAAAATTTAAAATAATATTCAACATGTTTATTTTTAGTGGTTTATGAAATTGTGATAGTGTAGTGGTAAATAGAATATGTGGTAGTCAATTTCATAACAACACAATAATGATAATTTAGAAATAATAACTTTCTTAAATATTCTTATCGTGGTACCATTTACCTGAATCATTATGAAGCTGAGCCATTGGACTTATATCACCTTCATTTGCTTCATTATAATTTTTTATGAGTTCGTCATACAATGTTTCTATGTGCTTTACAATTACCTGATGGTACAGACATGAATTAAATATATTTATAAATACGTTTTTCATCCAATTTATACACAAAAAAAATATTTGCCTATGATGCCAAGAATTATGATTTCATAAGATATTAAATTGGACATTAAATTTTTAAATATTTATATACAACCAAAATCTTGATTAGTTTCTAGTATTAAATATTTCTCAAGCAAAAATTTAAATTGTGGGTAGTTCTGATTTAAGAAATTTGAAATATACTATTAATTTTTTGAACTAAAAAAAATTACTATTGTTCAAACCGGTCAATTACTTTTAATTTAATACCAATTGTTCAACACAGTTATTTATGTACAAATATAACATTAAAACACTAAATAAATAGGTTATATTATATTAATATGAAAATAACTCGCAAGAAGAATTTAGAATTTTTTTCTTAGAAATTGCCCACATTATTTTTTACTCATTTATATAATTTCAATGTAAAATATTATATATTAATTTATTAGTTTATTGTAATCAAATTTGTAGATCTGCAATTTAAACAATTAAAACTAATAAATATAAGGCTATACAAAAATAGGAATAATTAATAAAATGTTGTCTAATACAACATATTTAAAGATGAGAGAAAGAATGATCCAAATATTATCCCCAACAACATAAATTGGCGGAGAAATAAATCATGTTTATATCAAGTAACAGAACTTGGATTTATATAGTTATTATATCATCAATGCAGAGAACTATTTGATTAAAATTATAAAAAAAATAATTACTCCAAATGACAATTTGCTAGTACAGGTTGTAGGTGCAACTTGAAATTTAACATCTATTCTGTGGACCATACCATTTATTTGTTTTGCTTGAAAACATACTGTTTTCATTTCTTTCATCTGCAACAAAAATTTACAATACAATATTACAATCTTGCAATATTTAAAATAAAAAGGTATTTTAAGATCTTTTAAAACTGATGAAACCTCATACCTAGCATAAAAAAGAAAAAACTAATACTACTATATTTACTAATTAGTCATCACTTTTTACTTAATTAAATGTGTATTAACTAAGTAAATATATCGTAAAAATATTCCAAAAATTGTATTTGCATAAATAGAGACATATTATAATTGAATTTATGTGTTGTGGCTGCATCAACTTTGACAAAAAATAATTGTATGAATAAATAATAATTTATTCTTTTCAGGTTAATTATAAATTATAATGAAACACTTAGTTGGCGAAATTGTTAAGAACATAAAAGTGAATCAAAATCATTAACAGGCATGATGATAAAAATAAAATAATTTTATTGCATTGTGTTGTTGTTCAACACACGCAGAAATTCATACTGAAACATTTGTTTATATGTAATTAGCTTAAGTTAGAGATTTGGCTAATTCAAGTAGCTAACATTATAAACAAAAAACAACCAATAAAAGGTATTGTGAAAATTACTATGACTTATTTCTACATTTTAAAAATATTTAAACAATTATTCATCTGATTTTATTATTATATTTTATACATCAATATTGGGTAAAAAAATGTGAATAAAAATACATTTATTCTATACATATATTTTTTAAACTTCAGATCTAATAAATTTAATTGACTAAAAAAATTGACTGATTGACACAGTGTTAATATGGTTGCTTGGTTTATGCAAGTTTTTGATTTTCGAGCACTGTAAATCACTTTTTAATTCCTCACACAATTGTAATATTTGTTTTGTGCTCATTTGGGCAAGATTAATCAATAAAAAATGTCATTCAAACCAGTAAATACTACTGTTATTTTAAAGAAAAGGGACGGAGAGTGCGCGAGTGGATAACACGTCAGTTGCAGCGCGCACCGTAGCCGGTTCAAACCTCGGTCACGGGCTGCACTTCTCTCCGGGCATGGCAGAAACCTGCGGGTGCCCACTAGAAATTCTGCCAAACAAACACACACGTGTTCCGTAACCCTAAAGTTCCAAAAACCCTACAGTTCCAAAACCCTACAGTACCACAACCTACAGCTAATGGCCTCAGTTTTCGAAGCTATAAAATAAAAAAAAAAAACTTCTGTTATTTATTTATTTTTACCATTGTTGTAGTGTCTGTATTATACGAGGAACAAATTATACCAATAAAACATGAATCCATGTTTTGTAAGTTCAATTGAGTTTGCAAATCTGAAAAAATTATAAAAATCAAAATTAGATGTTAGTTTTCAAAATAAATAATATATCATTGTTATAAGTGTAATCATAATATGTTATGAACATAAATGGTAGTGTATTAGAACACAAATCACCATTTATTATCATACATTTAGTGAATTTCATAAAACATCAAAATTTATTAAGTAATCAATTTAATAAGTACAGAATTTATTATGCTCTTTTAGAAATTGTAAGTTCTTTTACATAGCCTAATAATAAATTCTATTGTTTTAAATGAATATAAGTATTGAATTTAGTACAACAATTCAATTTGTATGCAAGTTGTGAATAAGTAAAATATTACAATTATTTAAAAATACTCATACATGACAAAAATATTGAACTATCGTAAAATATCTTAAGTACAAAAATAGGTAATATTCATAACTAATTAAATCATCTTATGTTAATGCTAATCACACAAGACTGATTCTGCTGAAAGCAAATTTGCAATGTTGTACATGACATGTTAGAGAGAAAACAAATTGTAATTGAGTGTGCTCTAATAATTTGTCAAGTATATTTCTTCAATATAATTATAAAATGGAGATTATTTAGAAAACTTACTTTTGACTTACTCTGCAATTTTTTAATCACAAAAGAAACTAACAACATTGGATGACTTTAAATCTAGACAAGTAAACTTAAAATATTTAAACAATAAATAAATAATTTTAACTCTGAATAACTCCTTTAGGATAAATCGAGGGATAAATTTGGAGAATTAAATAGTAAATTAAATAAATGTTATACTAAAAAAAATGATGACAATTAAAAGTAAACAATTTAGAAACACTAAAAAAATATTTAATAATTACTGTACAAAAAACACATATTTTATTCTTTCTAAGATTATTAAGAAAATAATGGTTATTTTATCTTCAATTAGGTTTGGTAGTTATTGTCACTAGGCTTGGACTTATAGCTCTAAAGTTTCAAATATACAATAATATAACCTAATACATTTTGAAATAAGTGTTATATACTTATAATATGCTTTAACAATGTATATAATGTAACAGGAAGACCAGACAAATATAATTTTGTTTAATCATTATATTAAAATGTTTGTTTATACATAATTAATTGACTGTTGCATTACAAGTATAATATAACATTTTTTTCTTTACACTGAAAATATAACATTTTTTGTTTGAAAAATTTAAAACAGCCAATTTTGTTAATTAAGTTTGTACGTAAATGTAATTGTAAAAATAGTTATTTATGTCATGTAGCTTATTTTTTTACTTTTTTTAAAATCTCAATATGTTTGTTCAATTTTGTTGATCCAGCCATGCAAAAACATTTTAGATTAAAAAAATATATATTTATTTAAAATGGTTTCTATTTTAAAATTTACAATTTTTTAAAGAAGTTGTTACTTTTCAAATAAATGAGCTACTTTAGAAAATGTTGACATTTTAAAAATTAGAAAAAATAAACCTGACAACTGACAAATTGTTTACAATCAAGTCTTCTAAAATCAGGTTGATAAATTTTTTGTATTGAATTTTTTAGTTTCAGTATTAAAAAATAAAAATGTTATATTATGGGTGTATGTAGCACAAGCATCACTAAATTGTATGCCTATAACATTTTTTTTTAAATATTCATTAAAACAAGTTATTGAATTTGTCAAGTCTTCCTGTAACACTCTGTATAACAAAGTATATTTTATTAATTATTATGTATCACTGGATAAAACCAACGGCTATGGCACTATGACTGGGCCGTACAAAAATTAGCTAGGCATAAAAACGGAAACAATCCAAGTAATGGATATTAAATTGTACTTTGATCATATTTTAATGTTGTTAGCATGACATACAGTAAAAATCAACTACCAACTACTTTTTTGACACCCCAACTAATTTAATACATAAATGAAAGCATAATATGAAATCATATTAATTAACACAGTATGAACCAGTATTGATGAAGTGATTTAAAATGTTTTCCAATTAGGTATATACTAATAATAAACACAAATTAAAATTATTAAATACTCACCGACATTAGATGGCCACACAGTGATGTGAGGATGTGAATGATACCAGCCAATAACGTTCAAGTTAGCACCTTTGACGCGGGAGAAGTGTTTGGCATCTTCCATAGCATTTACCAAGTCTTCAGACATGATTTCAACGCGATCCTTTTTGATCTCTCCACGGGGCGGTATCGATAGCGCCGACACAGACACAGTGGTCCCATTTTCATGTATTATTTTCTAAAAAAAAACCAACAATGACTATGATGTAATGGACACGTTTGTGGGAAGCAATGGCAAAAACTGGCATCAGCAAGCTTACCTGGCCAATGAGCAGAGCGGCAACCTCTTCTTTTTCCGTGAGCAGCGCCAAGTTATGGCACATCAACAATACCTCGTCCGATATGAAGACGTCAGTGAGCTGATCCAACTGTTTATTCATGATTGCGGCTGTGCTCAGACTCCGCGGCCGATTACACACGACACCGATGGACGTGCCGATGTGAAGACTATAGGCGGAAAACAAAAGTCAACGAATTTAACTCTAGTGAACACTATGAAACTACGTCACAGTGGCAGTAGATGCAATGCTGATCAATAGTAACATGCAATTTTCATCGCGTAAAGATCTCGTCCTCAGTACCAGTGTAGTGAGAGATCCGCGCTAAACGAGTGCGCCGCAGTTATCAATGTGCCGCCTTACACAGATAACGTTATCATTATTATTACATATTGTTATTATTATTATTGTGTAAGCATTGTGTGGTGATCCACAATGATAACACATGTAAGCAGGAAATCATCAAGCAATGTTATTGTAATTTATATTTATCATGATTCATGATTAATTATTGGCTATACACCTATATCATGGTATTCAATATTTATCCAAGTCTTGAGTGAATATTGTAATGACGTGAACCTGTGAAGGTATGAGTAACGAAGAAAGAAAACTAAAAGTTTCCTCAATATCGCTTGTCCTCTACCCTCCCGACTCCCACCAGTGGTGGGCCACAACCACCCGTATGTATAAAATCGATCACCGAACGAAATGACTGTTATTTGTTAGGGATTGGGGGCGTTCTTTGCGTCTCTCATTTTGTCGTTTTCGTTTTTATTTATTTTTCCTCACAATCGATGCCGGGTTGCCTAGATACGGTTAGTCACGTACGAAAACAATTTGTTTACACAACTAAAAAAAAATCGCCTCTCGATTAGTCGTATGATATTCATAACCGCGCCACTAGCCGCGCTGTTCCGTCCCAATCACTCGTCATCAATCTAGTAGGTAAACCAGTGATCGTTTTCATCGGTAACTGGAAAAAACCTCGAGCAGCACATAACATCTCTTGCTTTTTGGCCGTGATACACTATATACTCGATTCTGTGCCAATCAGTTGGTGTTTGTCATCGATTCGACGACTGCTGCTTCGGCTTTAGGTTGGTGTGCACGACCGCCTTCGTGTGTTTAAAGAGGACGATATTATGTTACTAACTAGTTCAATGTCTCTGTCTTACATGTCATGTCACTCACACTTATATTGTTCACAATTGCTGTCCACTCATTTCAGAGACGGAAAATGTTGCTTTTCTTATTGGAGTAATTCATGAGGTGTCAAAAGCAATAAAGAATAAGCATAAGGAATGGAGATTTAATGAGTTGTAATTTGTGACGTTGTGATCCAAAGCTCACCCCTCACTCTATACTAACCCTATCGGTCCTTGTACCCATTCTCTCGCCGCGTTTATGCTTATCAAATGGTTAAGTCTCTACTCTGATCTCATGAATTCTTTAGAGAATCCCACTGAATTTTCTGTGTTTAAAATATAGAAACCAATTTACTACTAATAATACATAAGTATTGCACATACTACTAGGTACATGGGTTTTGATAATGTTGGTTGTTGTAGGTACTTTTATTTTTGAGCGATTTAAAAAAATATAATCTGAATATTTAGCAGCAGGACGGTTGAGACATTGAATGTATGGCTCTCTATAACACCTTTAAACATGATTCATATTTTTCTTTAGATTGTTGTTGTTATTATTGGTAGCACCTAAGTCAGTATAAATATGCCAGCCACAAACCGGAAAAAGTCTGGAGGCAACAAATTTGAGTTCAGTGAAAAACAGATGGCTGATATAAAAGAAGCTTTTGAATTGTTTAATGTAGATGGATCTGGGTCAATCGAAACCAAAGAGTTGAAGGTATTTGGATACATCAATAGATTAAATTTATTTACCTTAAGTCCATTGTTTCTGTTTTAAAGTTAACTATGGTTACTATACATTAGTGAAGTGAAGTAGTATGGTAGAAATGTGGGTTGGAAATTCTCTATATGTATATAATAAACTTTATTAACATTTTAGGTAGCCATGAGGGCCTTGGGATTTGAACCAAAAAAAGAAGAAATCAAACGTATGTTACTTAACATAAATAAACAACACACTGGTAAGTCATATTTTTAATGTATACATTTAGATTATACGTACCTAGTTTTTAAAGCAGTATAACAATAATTAATATTTAAAACATTATTTAGGTGTTATAACATATGATGATTTTGTCACTTTGATGTCCATAAAAATGGCAGATAAAGATTCTAGAGAAGAAATTATCAAAGCTTTTAAACTGTTTGATGATAATTGTACAGGAAAAATAACATTTTCCAATTTAAAACGTATTGCCCAAGAATTAGGCGAGAATATTGCTGACGAAGAACTTCAGGTTAATATAAATTGTTTTTAACATACATGTATTATAAACTAGTTCTAATTTACACACTTAAGTTGTTTAGTTTAAGGGATTGTAGTGATTGAGTGGAATAAACTCTTTGGTTTATAACCCACGGGCAGTCTTTCATAGGTAGGAGCTGCTATCCAAAGTGAAACTGCCTACCATTATGCAGAAGTAAAAAAACCCAAGTATACAACCTTTTATACTAGAAGTTCCCAAACTTTTCACAGTTGGACCTATTCTGAAATATGTTCAAAATTTGGCAATCCACAACATATTTATCGTTTTTTTTTATTGATCAGTATCAGCACACTATCTTTTAGTCTTGACAGCCTTCACTTGTACACTTCTTGTTGTGGATAATGATCAATTATAAGACTTAATTCTAGTATCAATATATACAATATACTTGGAAAATAGTAATCTTATATTAAATATTTTATTTTAGAAAAAAATATAAAAATGTTTCAAAACTTAATGGGATCCATCAAAAATATAATCACAGCCCACTTTGGGTTTGCACTCAAAGTTTGGAAACCTCTGGTCTACACTGTTACAATTGCAAGGGCTTTATAAAAATGAAAAGTATTTAATAACTGAAAAAAAGCCTATAAAATATAAATAAAAAGGAAAAATTTAGTTAATAAATATTGTACTGTAGCCAAGGTGATTTATTATCTAGTAATTATGGTAATGGGTATCTTAAGATAGAGTGCAATCAGTCTTTTGAAATTATAACTGGTTCATTAGAAACTTAACTGCTTAGTATCAGTGAAAATAAAAATATTTTAATTACTTAACTAGGTATATTAACTGATGTACTATGGAATTACTGTCAGTATAAAAATTAAATTAAATATAATTAAGAAAAAATTAACAAAAATTAGTTATGACCCATTCAAAATAAAATCCTGAATTTACATAATGACATAAAAAACTTTTATATAAAACTAATTAGGTATATTTTGATTGTGATATGATTATTGTAGGAAATGATTGATGAAGCAGATAAAGATGGCGATGGAGAAGTCAGTCAAGAAGAATTTCTTCAAATTATGAAGAAAACCAATTTATATTAAATATATATTACAACCCTGTTCTATCAAAAACATATTATTTATTTTCTGTACACACTATTTTGTATAAATTCTTCACAGTTACCATTTAAAATTAACTTCCTAACACTTTATATTTTGTGGGCAGGTCATATTTCCTTCATACATTAAAAACATAGAATTTTTCCTCAAAAGAATAGTTTCATAATAATTTAAGTTCAAATGAAAACATTCAATTCAATTTTTTTCTGAAAAATCAGTGTTTTAATATTTTACATACCAATTATTAAATAATAGTATTATTTTTCAGTATTTTTTGTTCAATCATAGGTATAATATTTATTACCCTAAAAATATAATGTAATTTAATAAAATATTATAACCAACATTTAGAGAAAAACTATTTGACATTGGTCATATTTCTAAAAATTGGTAATAATTTTATTTTTTGATGCAAAATGTTTTTTTTATTTGAAGGAAATTAGTAATGGCTGTTTTTGTTGTATTCATCACATAAGAGTTGATTATATTAAACATTACCTTATAGTTTAAAAATAAAGCAAGAGAAAAAAAACCCGACTTTTAATTTATTGTGTTAAACGTTTATATATTTGTATTATTAAAAGGTAAGAGGCAATAATTTAATTTAAACAACTAATGACAATAATTTTTAAAATCAAGTTACTTAAAAAATGATCTTAATAATTTAGCTTCCTGTGCCATCTCATCGTCGCTTCTCTTTGGATCAACGCAGTATTTTTCATTTTGTAATTTTCTGTATACATCATCATTCACCAAAAAATCTCCAGACTTTCTTGGAATAATATGAACATGAACGTGCTAATAATAATAACAATAATAATAAACATTAAAAACATATTGTAATGTTTGATGATCATGGTCATAATTTAAAATATTTCAATGAAATTAATACTTTTGAACTTAAAGTCACATTTTAATGGTTCAATATATATTTATTAAAATAACAGTTTAATAGTAAAAATATTTTTATTTATTTTATTTTGGTTAAAAATTAGACACATTAATTATTATGTAATACATATTTAACAGTAAATACTTTTAGGATAGAAATAAATGTTTCAAATCTTATCTAACTTTAAAATATTTTTATTCATGAGCTTTAATTTTATAATAATTATAATCATAATTAAATCTAAACTCTAAGCGTATAGATAATTTTAAAAGATACCATATCAATAATTAGAGTAACAAATGTTGGTATGGAAACAAAATAATAGGTAGTATTTAGGATGAATATTTTAGAAAAACTAAATTATCAATTTCTTATACAACTTTGTACATGAAACCAGGAATTAAGAGATTTTTACATCTAATAATTTAACCACAATATCTAATATATTAAAATAAAATTAATAATACTTACTTTAATAGTTTGTCCAGCATGTTGCCCATCTTGAATAACAATAGATGATGAATCAGTGTTGTGTACTTGTTCAATAGTTTTTTGAACCTTTTGAACTGTAAGGAATAGATCTCCAACTTCATTAGTAGATAAGTCGGTCAATTTTTCCACAGCTCTAAGAGGAGCCACTAGAACATCTAGTTATTGATACTTAATGAAAAAATTACACAGAAAAAATAATTCAATTATTATAGTTTTAATAAATTTTAAAAGGATACGTCCTGGTAAAACACATTTAATGTTGGTAAATGCTAAGCATAAAAGTGTTTTGTAAAATACTTGTAAACCTTTAACTATAGATGAACCAAATTTAAATTCATCAAAATCCTCAATAGACTTAGTCCTACATAAGGTACTTGGAATCATTTTTGGGTAAATATCATATCGTCTATGACATTCCAGAGGCATTGACTGACGAATACTTTTAATTAATGATAAATCAATTGGTGCCAAAACAAAACCAGGTTCTTCAGAACATTGTGCTATTACTGTTCCTAGTGGATCAACTACCTACGCAATGTTCAATTTAAAACTATTTACAAATTAAATAGTAATCAAACAAACCAGTGAGTGGCCCCAAGATTTTCTAGTTGAGTTATGACTGCCGGTTTGTGCAGCAGCAATTACATAACACTGAGTTTCAATGGCTCTGGCTCGCAATAATATCTCCCAATGATAAGCACCAGTCCCAAAGAAAAATGCTGATGGATATGTTAAAATTTCTGCTCCATTCTCAGCTAATGCAATAGCCATCTGAGAAAATCTCATATCATAACACTGAACTTTTGTATAAAGAAATATTTTTAAATGCATAAATAAATAATGGCAATTAATATAATCATTTTAAATGTAGGTATTTAAAAATTGATTTTTAATGTTAAGTAGACTAAAGTGGTTTTCGTATGGTACTATATTACAGAGCAATTATTATTTTATTGAAACAATATATAGTTGGTTTATGATCAATAAATGAAAATAACTTAAGATTTATTTTAGAGAAACATTTTGGTATAAGTGTAAAATGAATATTTTTTATAAAATAATTGTGTACATAACCATTACTTTATTGTAATCAACATTGTTATTGTACACTTTAAAAACTGTTCAGCTGAAATATAAGTTATAAATATGATTTAATTAAATTTAATGGGCATGTATAATTTATTGTAACTTAATTATTAGATAAAAAAAAAGGATACAATTGCTAAACCAACATTCCCAATTGGAGTTTTAACTGGTGGTGAGATTTCAGTACCAGATTTAATTAAATTTGATTCAAATGCTTGGATGTTTTTTGAAGGTATCTGTACATCATATAAATGTATTTTATGATACGTTTCAGCTATTTCTCCTTTATTGTTGATAACCAAATGCGTGTTCTTTAATTTAGTTTCTGAAAACTTAAAAATAATTTAATAGGTACATTATAAATTAAATATGAAAATAGAAACTAATATAACTAATAAATAAAGCACTTAAAAGACCTTAAATCTTTGTATAACCACAATCATATTTTGGATATTTAATCAATATTTGAGACATTTGTTGAAAATATGAATATAGACTTATTTAATATTTAAATAATTGAATCTTAAACTCAATATTTTTGTTGAAACAAGTACAAATTAATTTAGTTTAATAAATGAGAAAAATAAAATGAAAATTATAAAATTGTACAAGCCATAACTTAATTTAAAGAGTTGATGCTTGAGAATAATGCAAATTATATGTTGGAACTATAAAATGTTTAGTAGGTCATAACTATGAAATCTTTCTAAAAGGTTGGGCCAATTTTGATGACATTTTTTGTTTGAGTGGATCCAACCTGAAGAGGTGCTCACACAAGGATTTTGATTTTGTTTTATTCATAAATAGTTGCTAGTTGCTACTAGTTACAGTTTACAGATTATAAAAGTAATAGAGGAAATAATTTTTTGTTGTTCATAAATTGTCTCCCCTTGGGAGTTCCTGGATGATTCAGACACAATTGGACGTGACAGATAATGCTGAAATAATAGTTTCTAAGAAATGTATTATTTATTGCTGGGGGTTCTATACCAAGGTAGCTAAAAGAGAACACATGGATAATTTATTTTTCATTCTACAAAAAAAGAATATTTAAATAATTATCATTGACTATATATATATACATTAAATACATCAATTTAATACCATGATTTGTGTGTATTACAATAATCTGTTTACAGTATTATAATTACGACAGTAGACCAAACTTTTGATTTAAACTATTATACCTATTATTGTTAATGATACCTAAGGGGTAAGGATAAATTGAGATGACTGTGTGTCAACTCTAAAGCTATACCTAATAAGTTGATTTAAACGGTTTAATGTATACAAAGCTAAAAAGAAATATTCCAAAAAAATGGGTCAGAATTATTTTCCTAATATGATAAAGGTACACAGGAAAAATTAATTAATTAAAATATGAATAATTGATGGTGAAATTATGTTTCATTACTTCTTGAAACATAGTTCAACAGAGAATATGTAGAGCTCAAAGAGGGAGATTCGATTGAATATAATTGGGAGCTTAAGTCTTTCTTTTCAAAATAAGAAGTAGGGTAATTTTCGATATTTTTTTTTTTGGGAGGGGGAGGGTTAAGCCTCCCAACAATCTCTATTTTATGAGGTTATATCTATTTATTATTCACTATTTACTATGTGTTTGAATAAATTCTTATATTTTGTTGATTAACTATGTCTAATTTACAAATCCTACAAATAATACATTTATTTGCATTGCATTAAGATATGTCTATATTCGCTTAAAATTTTAAAATTGTACAACAATAGCATTCACTTGTTACTGTTTTTTTTAATCTAATATATTTACCAACAAATACAACAATTGTATTAATGAATGTGGTTGTCAGTGTTGCTTATACTTTAACATATTATTAATAGCATTAAGACTAAATGTCTACTTGTTTTGTTTATTAATAAAAAATTAAAATTATTATTACCTTTTCATGAAATCCACCTAAAGACAACCAAATATTCAACGTTTTAGCTAATGTTTTATAATTATTGATAAGAGATCCATCTACAGATTCTGCCATCTCTAATGATTTAGCTTTATCTTCTTCAATGTAATCAAAGGACTCTGGCAAGAAAACCATCTGGAAATAACAAATTAATAACAATTACCTATTCATTTGTAAGACATGACGTCATACTATCCATACTTACTTTAGCTCCACATTTTTGGGCATTAGTAATCAGTGCTTTGCACGCTTGAAAGTTTTTTTCTTTATTGCCAGTTGATGTAATTTGACAAACAGCAATAAGATTGTCCATGTCAGAAAATGTATTTTTAAAAATTGAATACAAACGTTTGATTAACATCTGACAACTGTGACAATTTTAATTGACTCTTCTCGTAATTAACAACAATAACGATTAGTTAAGTAATTACGTACCAATGACGTTCGAGTAGGGAAATAGCTGTGGGATTAACTGTATTAAGAACTTGATATCATCATTTTAGAATATTATTATTTATAATCATTTGTTTCAATACATACTTACTAGGTAATAACTATTATCATGCCCTTGTCATTTAATATTTTAATTGTCGGTGATTGTATTTACCTACCAATCGTTCCACAGTATTGTCGGGTTTTTGAATTATCGCGTAGTGTGTTTAGTCATTAGACTTGAATGTATCTAGTCTCCTCTAATATTTAATCCTCTGAACTCAACGATTTTTGACAAGACACAAATAATACTGCAAAGTGCAAAGATAAGAAATTAACATTTTCAACTGACTGCACTAGTGTAGTAGTGTACATGGGTGGCATGATAATGATCATAATATAAACAATGTATGATTTAAGCTTTTTGACGGTCAGATCCCTCGATAAGCATGTGGCGTAGCGTAATGCATAGTACTAGAGCAGTAATAATTAAATAACAATAATATATTATAATACGGGTATGCAAATAGCGTATTGCTCGGACTTGAACCAAATCTGGAATTTTAAGATCTTACCATGTTGTTTATCTCATGATAATGATTAATATCCCAAGTATAGATAAGACAAATTCCATTCAACAGTTTATATTGTGTTTATGAATACCATATTACAAGGATATATTGTTATTTTCAATTTTGAAGTAAGTTATGATCGTTTTTACATTTTCAAAAAGTGTAATTTAAAAATGGGGACCTGAATAATATTCTTGTCTTCGAATTTTGTTATAGGTAAATTTACTCTAATTTTAGAAATTATTAGTAATAAATTACAGAGTAAAATGTAGGTATTATTGTGAACGTAAAATTTGACATGTTGTACGTTTGTAAGACGGAGACAACAAATGCCGATGTGGCGCTCTCACTCACACCTACTACCTACACATCCCACTAATTTTATGTTTTAGTTGTCACTTGTCACACTAAGTCGCCACTCGCCGCGCCGACAGCCGACTACTCACTACCTGTCGACCGCGTACTGTGGTCTGTGACCCGTCCGACTGTTACGTTTTTAACAAGACAACATTTTTAACATTATTGCGTTTTGGAGTGTTAAAAAAAAAACATGAGCTTTCTCAATAATTATGCCAAAACAGTTTTGAATAGGCTGCAGGTCACTGGCTGCTGACACGGCTAAATTCAATGAATGTGCCGCACAATGAACATACAAAGCATTAGGATATTTTGCTTTTATCACTGACTGAACACCTTTGATCCTGCCTGCCATATTCATGGCTCCATCATACCCTTGCCTGTACAGATAACTGCAGTTAATTCCACAAGCAGCTAATCCTAAATTAAATGTTAACCATATTTAATAATTATTATTAAACTAAAGTTACAAGTTTTTAATAATAATATAGTTAGGTACCATTTAATATAGATGTTGCTAAATCCACACCACATAGGCTTTCAATAACAAAAAATTGCAGAAAATCTTCATGTAATATATTTTGATCATTCATATATCTAACACAGTAACACATACTGAAAGCTGTTCAGTTGTAGATATATCAGATGTTTCATCTACTAAAATAGAGAAGCATTTTGACTTATTCACACTGTCTGCAATTCTTCTCATTATTATAGTATTGCAAGCATCTATTATCTCATTTTGAATAATAGGACATTGGGACTGGTATAACGTCGGTTCCCTTGTCCATGTTCTTCGAGAATATGTTTTAGATATTCATTGCCTTTCGCTCTATATTTTAAAATTGATCTGAAATTTATCCCTCTGTATTCATAGTAGAATTGCCAAAATTTCAAACCTCATAGACATTTTTTTGATAGGACTAACCAATAATTTTAGATTTTAAGCCATTCATAACAGCGACTTTCAAGACAAATAATGTACAGCAGATTGACATCCATTTATAATATTTAATAATAAAATGAAAAAAAAAAACTTTATGTCCATAAACTAATAACTTTGATTGTATTTATGTTTTATTGTTATTATTTTGTTTGTACTTGTACTTATACTTACTCCAAACACAAACTATGGTTATTGGAGGGGTATCATCTAAACTTTCTGTTTTTCCTTTTCTTTAAAATTTTATTTGATGATAAATAAATATTATTATTATTATGTTATTCAAGTAATAAAAATTAATAAAAATAAAAATACACATAGGTGACCTCTATTGTGTATTTCCGCTTTCCAATCATTAAACCTCGTGAAGTGTAAGTATTAAATATCTGTTTTGTCTTTTTAGAATGTTCCTGGTGCATTCTGACTTGATGGTACCCTTGTGCCAAGTTCAACGTGTTTAATACTTAGACTTACCAAGCTAATCTAAAATGTTTGTTATATTTGGCAGCGGATAAGCATCTCTGACTAATATTTGGTTAGGTTAAATATATTTGAAGCACAATTAGGTTATTAATTATATAGGTTTTATTACTGGTTTTAACTTTAACTAATTGTACAAGAAATATAAAATAATCTTCTTAAACATACGTTATGTATAATGCTTTGTGGAAATACGACTGACTGACCTCCTCCCTGTGTGTCGGCCGGCGACCCTGTCGGACGCCGAATCGTCTAGTCAGCGGATTCCTGTTGACGAGCTGTCGACTAACACACTATTCTTATACTGTTAATATTATATTATATGAGAACATAAAATAGAATATTATTCAGGGGTTTACAACAACATATTCACTATTCAGTATTAAACATTAGATACTTAGGAACTGTTAACAGATATATTTGGGATGGAATTATATGGGACTTGAGTCATATAAATTAAATACTTACATCTATCCTTAAAAATTAGTACCTAATTTATTTTAATGTTTATAGTTTACTACATACATAATTATTAATTTACAATTATTAAGACAGATAATTACAAATAAGAAGTTTTATTTGAATAAAGTTATGGAATGCTTTGAAATGTTTTAGTATCAGTATTTTTCTTAATCAGTGTATCATTGCTTAGAGTCCGTTGAATTCTGAAACAGAGTTATTTAAAATATAAATAAAAACAACATTATTGAAAATATAGGCTTACAATATGATACTTTAATATACTAACACTATAACCATAATATCAAGTAATAGAACTATACTTGTTGTAAATATTATTGTAATCCAAAATATGGATGAACTAAATATGATTTCATTTACATTGATGAACACAGTAAAATGCGTTAAAATCTTCTTTAACTCACTAAATAATAAAACAAAACAGAAAAACTATAAGTAAATCATTTTTAAAATAGAGGAATCCTTATTAATAATCATAAAATTATTTAAAACAATATTGAAAGCCTGACTGTTGAACAGATACAACTAGGTACAAGCAGGCAGGGCAAGCGCCAGATAATATTCATGCATAGGTAAACTCCACATTTTTCGCCCTTTTGTTTCGTAACCCTATTAGATCTAGTCTAAGCATATTAATCTCTATCTAGTCTGTTTCAAATCACATTAAACAACTTAGAACATTATTTATTCAATCTTGATTCCTGAGAGGTACTAGCTGGCACTTTTAGAAAATAATTAAAAATGCTATCTTTTTGTTAGGATATTCCTTAGCATAATACATTTTTCTGGTACTTGGATCCTAATATTTGATTCCATGTAGTTAGACATTTCAGGTGAAATTAAATGTTTATTTTTTTTTTTGGAAATTCTAAGAAAAAATTTTAATTCAGTTAAGCATAATTCGCTGGTGTAGTCATTTTTTGTTGTCATGTCATAATTGTAATAGGTAATAAATATATACCTATACAAATAAACAATGTTTATTACACTATCTATAATTTATTTCATATTTAGAATCATTTTTTTAAGGTTTAACTTTCAGGGTTCTTTTTCTCGCCAATTTGTTATGCGTAGACGTTTTTTATACGGCTATAACTAAACGTGTGGCTGTGTAGGTACCTACTGAGCGCGAACACAAAACACTTGCAGTTAATATCTGTTGAAACTTAAAAGTTATTGTATCAATAACTTTTATTAAAAAACAGTCATTGAGACTTGACAAAATAATATATACATTGCATGTAACTTAAGAGGACGTTATACACGTATACCCATGTGTGCCCACTTTTTCACCTTTTAAAATGGTCAAAACTTGCTTCAAAATTAAAATATAAAAATAACCTTTTGAGATAGGTATCTGCCCTATATACTATTCTCACCTTTAAATTTGATAATAGGTCAATATTAAAATTAAAAATAACTGAGGAGAAAGTATTCTTTCTAATAAACAATTGTCAATGTCATGCTTTAGTAAATCGGAATCAACACATGAGGGTATGACGTCCTTTTAAAGTTTTAACTATAGGTACTCTGTGCCAGAATAGAACATAACTGTTTTGGCGTTTTGCGCATGGTCATTGACGGCAGCGACCCATCTGAGGTCCCACTTCCCACACTTCGTGCAGTGATGGTATAGATTGTGTATGCATATATTATAGCGCCGACCGTTGCCGAAGTTACCAAACATTTGTTGTTGATTGGGGGATGTGTGGGATTGGAGGTGTTTTGTGTCAGGTCAATTAAATGCTCTCTTCTAGCTCAGAGCATAGTACAATTTTATTTATACCTATTACTGTAAATAATTAATTAGGTAAATATATTACTTGTCAACTATTATGAATAAAATCCATAATAGTATTGATACCCATATAGCTAAGTGTACGATTAAAGACCATGATTGAATATGTAAACCAGCCTTGAAACACACAATGATCAACGTACACTAAATGAATAATAACAAATAATATTATTAAAATAGATAATGGATATAAAATATGACATAGGTATTATATTGTAGATCATTATGTTATTTGTATTACAGTGTACATGATGTTTCCAAATAGTGAATAATCGCCTACTCTCCCTGTAGTCCATATAACTTCATGCCTCATGATAAATAAGCACAACCAAAATAAGAGTATCGAGTGAAACAAAGCGTTAAATATCCACATCCAAAACATTTTAAAATTAAACACATTTTGTGTTTGACAGTACAATTTTGGACATTTTAATCTCTTTTCTGTTGAGCATGTAGTTAGAAATAATCCCATTACAAACGGTAGAGAAACTGTAAATAACTAAATACAAAAAAAAAAAACCATTATCACCTGATTATTAGTTTTAATTTAAGAATCTCAAATACCTTCCAAAGATTTGTCATTGATAGGTTAGGTTAGGTTAACCCAACCTATCACAAGCTGTATACTTACATAACAAAAGCTAAAAGTCTTATAATGTGCACATAATTTTACTTTTATAAATCTATGACTGATTAAGGATGACTAAATTGTCATTTTAACTGAATACTTACTGATTTGTACATAAAAATATTCCATCTATCAAATAATACTTGACCAGACCACCCAGAATAAATGGCAAACCATAATTGTAAAGAATTAAAAACAACTGTTTTATAGTGATAAAAATACATCATTTTGGTAAGCTTTTCATAATTCCAAGCACCATGCACAAACAATAACTTTAATAAATAATTAAACTGAAAAAAAGTATTAATTTAAACTACTTATGTTACAATTTTTTACTTAATATTAAAATAATTTAGGTTTATTTATTTACTTGAGCAATTGAATAGTCTGAGGCATTATACGCTTGCAATCCGTCTAATCCTACTACACCTACACCGATACTAGCTTTTTGGAGCATAGGCACATCATTTACTCCATCACCTATAGCCAAGGTTACTTCATTTGTGTATTTTGTCACGAGATCAACAATCTGTTACATTAATTTCAGAAATTGTAATTCATTTTTTGTTCTTAAAGCTTATTAACATATTATGTGCTAGATTACATTTACACACAACTTATTTTAAAATTAAAATTATTTTCTACTATGATTTAAAAGAGCTTTTATGTATTTCTCATGTAACTAATGTACGATTCTCCTGGTTGTTAATAATTAAGGAAATTCTAAATCTGTAAATGTTGTATAACTTGACAAATACATAATCAATAAGGTTAAAAAATTATAACCACTGAGCAAGTCAGATTTTCAAGTGAACCACAGCTTAATAGGGTAAGATCATCTACCAAAAGTAGGTAAGATCTGAGAAATATTAGGTAATTAGATACTTACATTAAGAATTAGTTGAGCATAGTAATTATGAAACTTTTTAGATAGTAAACATTATTATATAAAGATTTGTGTATTTTATTCCTGGCACTTTGTCAATAGCGCAAAAGAAAAAAACCAAACAAATTACACAAATATAATTATGGGCGAACAAAAATTCATCATTTGATTTGACATTTTTTTAGGTAGGTACCACTATTTTGAATTTCTAGCTAATATGAGTTCATAAATTATAATTTATCATACAAATTACAAATATAGTTTAAATCAGTTTGACACTTACCTCAGCTTTTTGTGTAGGTGATATTCTGTAACAGATAACAGACTTACAATTCAAGCATAACTTGAGAAATTTCATTTTAAGATCACTTGACAATGCATGCTTCAATAATCGTCCGCTTATTATCAATGTACAATTCATTGTTTCGACTGTAAGACCCAGATTGTATATTTTTTGATTTATAGTGTGTCTGAGATCCTTAAAGTTTATTTAAATTAGATAATTATGTATAATTTTAAAATCATTTTAACCACTTCTAACATATAATCTACCAAAAAAAAATTTGTCTTGCTTTTTGTATAACAGATCCATAAATATCAATCTAAATAATATTCATCTTCATTGTCCAACTTAAAGCTTTTAATAAAATATTAGATAGTAAAGTATAATAGACATAATTTCCAATGTTTTAGAAAATACATTAGTCATTTATTTTATATAAGTAGATATGTTGGTACTAATTTTAAATTATAACACTATTCATTTTAACAAACTTAATACTTTTAAACAAGTACAATGATATAATTAACTTTCAAAAATATTTTTGATTTTGATTTCAAAGATTTTATTTTAATGCTTTAGTCATTAAGATCTTCAATTACTCCACTGGAATTTAAAATTGATTTTTTAGTCTATTAGTTCTAATATTATGATAGATAATATTTAATAAGTAGGTAAACATCTTAACATTGAAATAAGTTAAAATAATTAGAAGATGTTATTGTTACCTATTTATTTTATTAAACTTGATTGATTGATGATCTATAATTTCTTCCAATTGTTTAATTACACAAGAGTATGTAGATTACACTGATTTATATATTTTACGTGGCCATATGTCTCTACTAGGCTTTATTATTAATGAAAATATCTTTATTTTTTTTTACCAACTTCAGATTAAATGATCACAAGAATTTTAAAGAAATTATATCTTACTTTTGCATGTTTTTTTCAAATCATCTTGAATATTGGTACTGATATTAATCAAACATTCTAAAAAATACTACCTAGCTACCTACCTACTAAAACCATTGATAACTAAGTATCTATATTATTTATCATTTCACTCAAAATCTTGAGCATATAGTTGTAGGGAAACATTTTAAAACTCCACAAAAAAAAATTATTTTTCTAATAAGTAATCAAGATTAAAATTGATTGAATATAAATACCTACTTACTGCCTATCTATAAATTTACCGTTAAATTTGTTTCATTAAAAATAACTATTGAGCTATCTTGTGTAATGAGTGTAGTAGATAATCCAATATTTAATGCTGTTTCTTCTTTATCTCCAGTTAGTATCCATACTTTGATTGCTGCACACATTAATGCTTGGATAGTTTTTGGTACCTGCAGCAATCAAAATATGAGATGTTAAAATAAAAATTAATTTTTGTCATGCACAAAATGTAATTTATAGGTTTGTTCAATAATTGCACAATAATATAATGTTATAATTTAGCATTTAAGTATGACTAAACATAATAACACTACATTACTATATATTATAATAGAACAGTTATTTTATTTTAAGTTTAACTTAACTCCCAGAGCTGGCTGAATTTATTTAAATTTAGTACCTGGATACTATTAAGTGGGGAGTAGTGGACTTAAAATATAATGTATACGATACAAAAATATTTAGGTTGGTATTGATAAATTAAAACTTAAAAAAATATGTATTCTCTAATCATTAATTATTAAATACATTGTACATATTTTCAAACTCAGAACAAATAAGCTGTAATATTATCACTCCTCCATTTATTTTTACTATTTTACTTGATAAACACCTAAGTCCTAAGATAATGGGTGCAAATTAGCTGTCATACGTGTGTAAGACTTTGACGACACACGAGGGTACGGCATGCTCTTAAGTCTCAACGAGTAGATACCTATCAATTATAGGTACTATTGTTTATCTAAATAAATCTGAACTGTTGATATTACATCTTAATCATGCCCACAATGGCAAAGGTTTTTATTACGACAATTATAATATACTACATTACTACCTACCTGTTAAGATAGATTTTACCTAAATAATTAGTACCTATTCTAAAAATGAAGATAATATGTTTCATAATAAAAAAAATTAAAAGTTTATTGGTAATATTTACTCTATCTACAATAGTACCTAATGGAGAAACTGAATTTTACATAAATTCAAAGTATAATATTTATGCTAATAACTAGAGCTCGGAAGTTATAGGAGCTAAATAGTGAAAAATATGAATGAAAAATTGTAAAATATGCACGAAAAAATGTCGAATATGTAAAACAAAATGCAATAGAAATTCATAAATATTAATTTAAATTCTAAACTCTAAAAAATATATTTTATGTTATTATAAATTTGCACTCAGCAATTGTTAGATATTTTATAAGATATCATAATATGTATTAACCAACGTTGTCTTGTAATTTATTTTCAATTGCAGTCACACCAATTAGCGTCAGTTTCTTTTCTATTTTTTCAGCTACTTTATTTTTGGCGTTTTCTCGATTTATTAACACAGTTGATGCATTGAGATATTCATCTTTCCACCTGTTATAAAAGCTCTCAGAAATATTCTTATATGCGAAGCATAATGTTCGATAACCCGAGCGGGCAAAATCATTTAAATGCATCATGGTTTGGTGTTTGTGCTTTTCCCCAGATTTTGATAGGCGTTTAATAATACCGGTATCTGCGCCCTAGACATATTTTAAGTGGGTTAAGAAAGTTATTTCAAATAATAAACATAAATATGATATTTATTGTCATTAGTACTACTTTGCAAAATAATTTTATTTGACCATCAGGCGTTCGAACAATAACTGACATTCTTTTCCTAGAATTTGTGAACTCTATTGTATTTAAAATTTCATAAGTCTCCTCTCCTTTTAATGTAGTAATAGTCACTGATGTTGGACAACGAGTATGAAATGTAAATCCGAATTGTTGAGATCCAATGACTAATGCTTGTTCATCTAATGTTAAGCATACAAAATTTTGGATCAATTATATTGTGAAACAGTAAACTAAAATTTAAAAAAAATTAATGGAACTATATGATTTTTTAAAAAAATCTGAATATATTATAGTTAATTTATACCCAAATATAATATTAACAAAATATTTGAAAAATAGAGATACATATGAGTAGGTATTAGGAAATAAAATGCATTATAATTGAATGTGTATTGTACTATTGTTATATATATTTTAACAATATATACACAATTTCACAGTTTATAGTCTACTACAAACATAAACATTATACACATGCACCTACCTGTGTACGTGCATACATACAAATATTTCTTAGTGCATGAATACACATAAAATATTCTTAGTTGAAAAAATAAAATGTAGTGGTGTATTTGGTATGGTAAACTAACCTAACATAAGTAAAACCAAAATAATGTAAATATATGCCTGGATCATTCTTTTATTTTTGGAAAATCATCAGTAATGGCCTTTTTAAAAGTTTATTCAATTTGAATAAATCGATAAGATCTTCTATTATTTTACTAAATTATCATTATCTTTCGACCTCCAAAAGTACACCAGTTGTGTGCTTGTGTCTGATAGTTTGTATTCTAGTTAATGTTGTTATTATTGTTATTGTAATAACTTGGTCAAATTTTGTTTTTTTATACTTTCGGGAATGATAAAATATAAAATAAATGAAACTGAATTAAAATCAGAAATGAGGGTTAGATAATTAATTATTAGAAAATATTAACACTTATTAAAGGAATTAAAAGTGGCTAAAGGGTATTGTTCAAAATCTATTTAACAAATTTTAATAAAATGTTACATTTATTAATTTCTGATCCAACGAGTTTCACAACTAGTGATAGAACATTTGCAGCAAAATTTTTTATCGACATTGTTTTTAAAAAAACAAATGATAATCGATAATTTCATATGCCTATAGATAGTTCAACGCGTGTCAAAATATATTGAAAATTGTATGCTGTATAGAAAATGCTAAAACAAACATTCAGTGAAAATTACATGTATCAATACATTTTTTTAGAGTAACACTACAAATCTAAAACGATTTTTTAGGAAACTGGTTTTGCGTAAAAATTCCTATTTTTCCTTAATTTTTTGTTTGCTTTTCCTGTCGTTTTTGAAAACTATTAGGAATTGTAAATTTTGACCTCCCGAATGCACCAACTAGATTCACTTTTCTACCAGAAAAGTTGCTATTGAAGAAAATCAAAGCACTTTTACTGCCCCTAACCGTGATGACAGGCACAAAAACAAAAAAAACAAAAACACTCCTCATAAAATGAATACATCATCACTCGCTTAGAATCTAAAATGCTAGGACAACCCCCCTTAACCTTAAGGTCTAATTAAGCTCATGGCTGTATGGATGAAATGTATCAAGAACAAACATGTCATAGCTAATAGGTACACCTTTAGTATAATATCTGTGGATATTTATGTATAATAACATAATTGTTCACATAAATGTATATTTACCAGGAGATGAAGCATAGTATACTATTTCATCTGTCAGTTTTGACTTCTCTGGAATAACTGTATGGCAGACAGACATTATTCTTAAAAAATCCAAAATATAATTTTTGGTCGAGTGATTGATTGAGTTCTATAAATTAAAAGCTATAAAAAGTAGGCATCCTTAATAATGTTTCATTATTAAGTTAATAATTAAAATTAATTAAGTTAATAATTAAAATTAATTAATAGGTGTAAATATTTAGGTATAATTTATTTATTAGTTGTTCACATGACTTAAATTTGCTTTAAATTTATTAGATCTATGAAATTTATTTATCATGCTACTTATCAAAACCCATAAGTACCTATTAAATTCTAAATTTAAATTTTTATTAAATTTTCAAAATGTTGTTATCTGACCAGTTTGGGTATAAAGTAGATGGGTACCTCCTTTATAAAATAAACTTTTCATTTTCAAATAATAATTTTTGAAGTGAAAACTTCTTTCAGCGCATTTAGCAGTTTTTGTGGGTACTGAATTGTACTGAGCAGTCACCCTCGGCTATGTAACGCTCATTTGGGTGAAGTCGGCTCGAGTGGACTAAGCACGAAAGGAACAGTCAGCAGAGCAAGAGAGAAAGATAGTCGAAGTGTCACTGCTGTACTCGCTCGTCAGGATTCGACTCCTATACTCAATCTGAACTAATCTGAATGAACGTTAGGTTAGGTTAGGTTAGGTTAGGTAACATCAGAGTCGCCAGGTGTTACAGGACGGTATCAGATATGGCGGCGTTGGTCCTGGCCAAAATGCCTCCGGCTTTCCTTCTCGCCAAATCGAAGAAAAGGATAGCCGAGTCCAGGAAGAATGGCAACGTCCGGTCCAAGAAGGAAGATAAGCAAGAGATAGTCTGGGAGTGGCAGTCACTATGGGATTCTTCCCCTGAAGGCAGCGTGGACAAGATGACTAATTCTAGACCTGGCGAGATGGTGGCACCACGAACCGAGTCATGTGAGCTTCCACATGGCCCAGGCGCTCACGGGCCATGAATGCTTTCAAAAGTATCTAAGGTCCAAGGCGAGGGCACATAGTCCGGCCAGCGTCCACTGTATAGCGGATAATGATGATGTGGAGTACACAATTTTTATGTGTCCGTTTTGGGACGAAGACAGAAGATAGCTTAAGGAACTTCTCCGGAGAGAATCCTGCGTAGAAGACGTCACCGAATTGCTCCGTAGACCCTCACCAGAAGAGCTCCCTGCCGACATACTTCTTCAAAGAACTATCGTAGAAGCCAGGTCCAGAATCGCCACGGCATTCTCCAAAATGGTAGCGTTCATTCTGGCCCGCAAAGTGGACTTGGAGAGGAGGAGAAAAGATGCTCAAGAAGCTGTGGCAGCAGATCAACTATACATTTATTTAAGTTAACAACTGTAGGCTGAATGGCCAAAACCAAGGTGGTTAGAGGCCCTCAATGTTTTTGTAAAAATATTAACCTTATGTTGTGTCATGTATATATTATTATTGCATGTTAAAAATGTTGAGTTAATAAACGATGTGAGTGGGGAGGCAGTAATGGGAAGCCATATTTCCCTCCTCGTTTACGATTCCAACATAAAAAAAAAGGTTAGTTTAGGTTAGGCCTCCCGACGGGGCACACCTTGCCATGGCCGGGGGGGGGGGGGCTCACAGGCCATTAACTTGGTCAGTGCTAAGCGGATCCCAAACGCGAACTAGCCCTCACCTTAAGTGGTTAGGGCTTGGACGGCCTTGTCCACCTGCTACCACAAGCCAACAGACTCTAAAGGTAACAGTAAATCCCCTGGCAGTAGGTAAAATGCAAGTGAAGGAAATCACTCTAAACACCCAATATGAACGTTAATAACTGTGATATTGTTACTACATCAGGGGATTCGGAATCCCAGATGCCGGCAGTCGGGAGTGAGCAAACGGGCTCCCGGCGGTCGTCATCCTCCGACCGCAGGACCTCAGGGGTAGACAGCCAGGCTCCAGACGGTCTTAATGCTACTAGTGCTGCCAATTGCCATTCAGGAGTCGAACGGCAGAAGAATGGGCCTGATGATAGGCAGAGGAGTCCCACAATGAAAGCTGAGTTACAGGCCGTCCAATATGCAACCAAGGCGCTGAAATTGCAGCTGGTTACGCAAGATGGAGGGCTCAAATTGCTATTCAAACAGGATGAAGATCTTAAGCTGGCGGCCAAGAAAACACACAGCCCAACGGTTAGCACTGCCATCTCCGAGCTACTGGAAGTCATAGGAGCACTGAGAGACAGCCATGAGTGCGTAAATAATGTGTGTAATGAATTGACGAAGTTAACCAAGGACTTGGCAACCCTGGCCACATCCGACCAGTCAGCGAGTGAGAGTGTGCAAACGCCATGCATTTCCACCGTAGATGCATGTACTGACATCCCCCGTAGGTGGGGGGATCCAGCTAACATACAAATTTCAAACATAGTTCCAGGAGGTAGCAGCGAGAAGGGAACCAGCGAGGGAAACCAGCAAGGGAACAGAGGTAACTGGGGACAGCGGACTCAGCAGCAACAGGCAGCGTCGAACTCGAAATCGGCCAAGAAATCTGTACCGGAACTTGATCCGGGGACCCAAGAGTCGGAGTACACCTTGGTCCAGAGCAAGAAAGAGAAAAAAAGCCAGGAAAACAGTTGCGGAAACTGCAAATCTGGAACCCATAGCGACACTCGCAACAGCAAACGCAGGGGTCTACCAAGGACACAAGCAGTGGTCCTTGACAAACTGTCGGGTACGTCTACATAAGTGAGTGAACCAGTGTTTTGATCTCCCCGGATCTGCTTAGCCGATGGGCGTCTAGGGCGCACGGAGAGACGTCAGTCCACCTCACGCAGTTAATGATGGGTCATAGCTGTTCCAACCGGTTCCTACGGAGGATCAACCACGCACCATCTGCCGGATGTTCACACGGCTACGGCGAGGAAGTCGACGACGCTCACCACACTCTCGCTTGCTGTGAAGCTTTCAGAAATGAACGTGAGCGCGTGTTCGGAGTGATCGGACCTTTTGACCCCGGCGCACTGGTGTCAAAGATGCTCGAGACTCCTGCCAATTGGAAGGCTGTAGCGCAGTCATGTCGAAGAAGGAGGAGGCTGAGAGCGGGAGACAGTTCCGACAGGGTGTCGCTCCATCAAGGCGACGGAGATAACGCAAATTACTTGTGTATATAAATTGTAAATTTATTTGACATTACGTTTTGTTTGTTTGTTGTAAATTACTATGAGGGGTTATGGTTGGGGAATTGTCCTTTCCACGCCCCAAATCTTGTTTTGTGGAGTTTATTTTCAATAAACGATGGCGACCCTCTACCTGAAGTATTGCTTAACGGCGGTAACCTGGCCACCTCTCTGAATCTAAATGTGCAACATCGGAAACACTCCAACGTTCGAAAGAGGTTCGAGTCATTCCATCCTCATCCTGACGTTCGCCTCGCCGCTTACAGCACGAGAACTAATCGATTGGAGCGTATTAGACGAGGAAACGAGAAGCGACCAAAAATACATCTTCTAAAGATGGGATACATGGCGAAGAACGTGGCAACTGCCCCACAAGATGGAGCTGGAAGATGCTCGATCCAAAAAAACTCAAAGACTATCTAGACAGCTAAGAGATGCCTAGAAATCCCCATCAACTTATGGAAAACATCATTGGCGCATGCGACGTGGCTATGTCGAAGATAAAGCCAACACTCATTTACTACAAACCACAATTCTGGTGGACAGATGAAGTAGCCGAACTAAGGAGAGCATCGCTAAGCGCAAGAAGGCAATACCAAAAAGCAGCAAAGAGAGATTATGCTGAAGAACAAAATCGAATATTCAAAGAAGCCAAGAAAAGTCTACGGCTAGCAATAAGGAGAAGCCAAGAAAACTGTTGGAAGAATCTATGTGCCGAAGTTGACCACAATCCATGGGGGAAACCATACAGGGCAGTTATGAGAGAAATAGGTTAGCGGCAACCAGTACCTACAAAAATGATCCCTGCTAAAATAGCTGAACTATTCCCGACTCACCCGGCGATAGAAGAAAACGCAAATCGGCCATCGGTGCTAATACCCGCAGTCACTCTACATGAAATACAATTGGCGTGTAAAAGATTACTTCCAGGAAAATCACCTGGACCGGACGGGGTGCCGAAAGAAGCACTGAAGGTGGCGGTCTGGACACATCCGATGATGTTCCAAGAAGTCTACAGCCAGAGTCTAAACGAAGGAATCTTCCTAAATCCATGGAAACGCGCCAGATTAGTGCTACTGGCAGACCAGCCATCAAGCTACCGTCCCCCATGCATGCTATACACAACTGGGAGGCTGTACAAGCGAATAATCTCCAACCACATAGAAGAAGCCATGGTTAAGGAAAAGATAGAACTAGCAGATAACCAATATGGCTTTAGGAAAGGTCGATCTACGATTGACGCTATTAGCAAAGTCATGGAGGTGGTGGTGGAAGCCGGAAGAGAGACGATATATCAAAGGCGACTCTGCATCCTGATCACACTTGACGTAGCTAACGCCTTCAAGTCGGTATCGTGGAGAGCAATAATACAAGCGATGATTTCCAAAAGAATACCAGAGTACCTTATAAAGGTTAGGAACTACTTCTGCGAGAGGAAGATACTCACGGCGAAGCTCAGGAAGACGTGAAGCTCTCAAGTGGAGTACCCCAGGGATTCGTCCTCGGCCAGTTATTGGTTCTCTCCATAACCAATAACTATACGCCGTGCCCATCTGGGAACCACTACTAGATTGCAGAGCAAACAGTGACATTCCGATCAAGGGGGATGCTGCTACACATATGAAGGCAGCACAATGGTTAATGGCATTGAGGGTCACTAGAGCATACTGCACTGTATCTTATGAAGCGGCAAAACGCTGATAGCGTCAATGCCCCCTATCACGTTAATAGAAAAAGAGCGCTATAACACATAAAGCCATGAAAGCTTAGACGTTAAGAGAAGCCTGAAAGGAAACAATGAAGACATGGCAACAAGAATGGAACAGCGCGAAAAATGGAGGATGGACGAATCCTCTCATCCGAAACGTGGAAAAATGGACTGGCAGGAAACACGGTGATATCGACTATTACCTGACACAAGGCGTAACAAACCATGGATGTTTCAATTCATAAATTTTCAAAATAAAGAAAATCGATTCCCCAAAGTGCTCACTGTGCAATGTAGCTATCGATGATGCTAAACACACTCGAGTGTGGTCTAACACAAAAATATCCAAAATATTTTAAATTTTATTAAGTCTTGAAAATGCTAGTAAAAATATTTGGTGAAAATGTTAAGTCTCAATAGTTTTTCTTTTTTAAATAACAAAAAAAAAATTTACTTTGTCAAAAATTGGTTTAGATTTGACTATGAAATACAGATGACTTACATTTATCATTTTGTTTTGAGATCCTTCTAGATAAAGTTCTCCAGCAATTGAGCAATGTTTTAATTTCATGACATTCTTAGTTAAAGTTCCAGTTTTATCGGAAAAAATATATTTTACCTGAAATAAATTACATTTTTATTCATGAATAGTTATTGATTATTATTATATTGTTAAACAATATGTTTATAATATTTACTTATAGCTAATACAGTTAATCATATTATTAAGCTTATAATAAAAAATATGATAGTAGTAAATTTATGTTTCATAATTATGATACAACAAAATATTCATATTAGGTAGGTACTTTGTACTTAATATTTGTCATGCCTTTTTTTTAAGATTATAAAGTAAAAGAATATAAATTATGAATATATTAGGGATAATTTAATAATTTAATACAACAATAATTGTGTCATGTTCTCATGTATACTTTATCTTAATAACAATATAAAAATACCTAATTAATAAATAAATACCTTGGCCAACTCAACATTAAGATTATGTGATCTAACCCTAGCAGGTGTGTTGCTTTCTTCTTGATACATATCAATGTCATTATTGATAAACCAATCCTATGGAAACGACAAACATTGAGTAATTGCAGTCAACAAAAAACAAAAATCTTAGAAAACCAAAATAAAATCTCGAAAATATTATAGGTACCTTGTATCTACTAAAAACTAAAATAGGTTATAAACCTATAATAAGGTAACAACCCTTATTATAACTATAATTATTGGTAGTAGGTACCAAACTATTAGGTATTTTATTTATCGATCATATTATCAGAGTTTTTTATATTCAGTGGTTTATGGTTTTAAAATTCCATAAAGCATAAGTTTTTTTTTCAATATAAAGCTAGTTTTAACATTAAAAGATAATTTAAAGTTGAAAATGAAATTATTGACTGACATAACTTTTGAAATAATTAAAGAATTAAAAGACGCAAACATCAAACGGAACTGCTAATACGTATATGTATACTGGGAAAATGACTAAAAAAAGTTATAGTATTATATTATTTGAATACTGATATCCGAGTATTTGAATATTCAAATTATTTACAGTAAGACTATTCGAATAATTCCCATCACTTCTATAAACAGATGCTCAGCCTTCAGACATCTGATTCCTTACCTTTAAAACGTATTTAACCACTGAGCACTTAGAAGTATTGATAATATTTTATCTGAATGATAAAATTAGTCATAAAGTTCATCGAGTGTCATTAGTGGATGACTTCTCACGTCAAGCGTATCATGTTGTAAATTACTCTAACCATATAAACTTATTGTGCCCCTAAGGTATAGATTGTTTATCTCAAATAAAGAAAAAAAAAAAAAGTCATAAAGTTCATGCCATAAAAATGTGTTGAAATTTATTTTAGTGTAGATACTTGTAATCATTGATGTCTGATAAAATATTTTTATTACCTATATAAACTATATACCCATTAGATATCAGATGTGTGATGAGAATTATATTATGTGTTAATTTTAGAGATAAATGTTAAATTTTCAAGATATTAAAGTACTTATTAAAAAATATCTATTGAAATATTATTTTCATAACAAATAAATAGGTTTATCTATTTGGCTATTTGACATAACTTACATATTTTACAATTATTTTAGTCGTATTAATAATTATTTATTTAATAATAAAAAAAAAAACAATAAACATTTTACCTGTAAGAAACGTACTACTTCAATATATACATATGATACAGGGATTGTATTATGAAATATAACAAAAAAACTGATTGACTGTAAAAGAAATGTGAATGCATTGACATCTATTATAATAAAACAATAAACAAATCATGTAAGTTTAAATTTTGAATTTATTTATTTACATTATACATTGCATTGTTATCTGATAAATTATAGGTACTTACCTACTTAAGTTTTTATAATTATAAATAATGGCCTACATTATACATTGTATATTTATAAATTATTACAACTATAAAGTTATATTGTTTAATCCAGACGATAATAAAGTATGAGAGTATAAATTGTATACCTATGGCTACATATTTTATTATGTATGAGAAATATATTTTAATATTATTATAAGTTTTGTATTAGGAATATAGATTAATTCCTTGTAAAAATGTACAACTAAATAAATTAGAGTTATAATTAAAATTTGTTTAACTCTCAAGTACTTTATAAATATCTTTAAATGTTTTCCATATACAACTAATTATTTAAATACAATTAGATTGTGTTACCTCTCTGTTCAAGGTACCAATGTTTATTAATATTGTGTTTGGTCCACCACAAAGAGCATAAAGCACACATAAGACTCAGAAAAAAAATCAATAAAAAAACAGTTTTCAGTAACGAGTTTTGAATTGTTTCCATTGCTGATTCTTTTAAAGAGCGTAAAGATTGATTAAGCATAATTTTTGTTTCATGACCACTGTATACCACGACTCCATAAATCCATTTTGAATTTCGCAGAACTGATCCTCGTAGTAAAAATTGTTTATTATCTAAAGGTATAGGGCTATACAAATATAAGTATATAATACTAATATAATATACATAATGTGGTTTTATAAAAAATATAAATATTTCTTACTTATTATTCATAATTATCAGTTTTCCTAAAAAATTATAAAGTAACTTATTTGGCAATTCACATTCAATTATTCCATTTAAATCAATCAAATCTTTTAATTCTTTACAATGAGATGTTTCTTTGACGCATTGTCTGATTTTTAAATTTACTTCACCATCTAAATGCGTAGTTTCTATGTGACAAGTTCCATATAGTTCGCTAAAAAATGTTCTTATTATAATAATAAATAGGGTTCTAATGTTGTTCAAATACCTGGATGATATTAGTACAAGATCTGCTGGGAAAATATTATTATTTTTAACTTTAATAATATCTCCAATCCCGATTTCACTCCATCTCTCTTGAACTAAAACACCATTTCTTAATACTTCCACATATTTATGATTAACTTTATAATCTCTAATATGTTTAATCTATAAAAAAATATATAAAATGGTGATAGTATATGCACCTATCACGTTTCAAAATATTACATAGATCTGGTATTTTTGAATTAATTATTTACTTTTTATTCGTTGGGTCCAAAAACCACACATGCATTTTGGATAAAATATAGGACAAAACCGCACACTTTTTTAGATTGCTGTATCCAAAAACTACGCACTTTATAAAGAAATTATCATCACCTAAGTTACTCCTCACAATAAATACATGAAAATTAAAAATTATTTTTCTTGTTACAATAAAAATGTCATCTCTTTCTAGATGGAAGTAATTTTAGATGGTAAGAATTATCAATTTAAAATAAATTTTAGAGTTGTTTTCTAAACTTTTTGGTAAACTTGGTAAACCTTTTAACGTTCATAATTCATATGGTCTGTAGATTGAAAATAATGCTCAGTGTGCAATATTTTGATTTGCCAATTGCCAATATGCTCAATTAAGCGTGCGGATTTTGTCTATTGACCTTAAATTGAAATTATTAGGGTGCGGTTTTTTGGATGCAACTCTTTTTCGTATATACTTACTTTATAAATTATAGCTTGAAACTTGTATAACACGCTAAAGAAAATATAGTACAATCTCAGTAATCCAACACATATCAGACCCCACTACTGCCGGATTAACGAAAACGGCAGATTAACAGAGGTTCACTTAAAAAAAACGCATTTTCCTATTGAATTTTACATTTTTACTGATACATATAAAAATATGAATTACATTATGTATTATTATTATTTATTAATAATTATGTTTACAATATATATTATTATTTATTATTTATTTTTTGTAATTATTATAGAATATAAATAATAGTAATTTTATATATAAATATATATTGGTACGTATAGATTAAAATAGCCGGATTACTGGACGTATCGGATTATTAAACGGCCGGATTACAGAGATTGTACTGTATAAGTAGGTAGGTAGGCACCTATCTATATTATTCTATTTTTTAATTATTTTTGTGTATTTTAATCTGTTTATTGATCATAATTTATAAAGTTAATATATACTAAAATAATGTTTAATAACTTTTATCATTTATCAAATATTATGAGGTTAAAATATGATAACAAATATCAAGGATTTGGGTAAGTACCTATAAGAAAAATGAAAATTCATATTTTGATGAGTCAATAAATAATATATTTAAAAAATAATATAATTACTAGGTCCTTAATAATTGATTTAATCGCTGAGAATCCAAACTTAATAGTTAAAGGTAATATCGTTGTAAATCTGCCAACTGGAGATGCATCAGGTATTTGCTACAAAAAATATACATATATAAATAGATGGTAACTAATATATGTTTAAAACTGTATTAAACGTTAGTGTTTTTGAAGTGAACCTTCTTAACAGAGGGTACGAAAAAATAAAAATATAAATTGAACAGCACTATGATTTCTAAGGTAATAAATAATAATCTTTCTCTTGTCTTTGTACAACAATAATAGTAAATTTATTTCAATTGAAAATTGTATTTTTTATTTTATTAAAATATAAAACCTAATAACATTTTTTTTTCATGTCTTCTGTAAAAACGTTTCATTTAATTTTCTTTTTACTTAACAGTACATTTTTTGTTTTCATCAGTTTTAAAAAAATATAAGTGCCTTCCAACTGTATTATTATTTACATTGATTGATACATTTTGGGTATTTTTATAAAAGACTATTGTAAAAATACATAATCAATGGTATTACTCATATTGTTGATGTACTTTTAAGTTGTTACTATCAAGGCAGTGGAACAAAAGCTAAAAATATTGTGGTAAGTTAAATCCATCAAATGTGCCAAATAAACAGTTAATAAATAACTTTGATAAGTTTAAGTTTTATTCGTTGACCATAAATGTTGGTGAGAAGTCACAAGTGATGCAAGTTGATGTTCTTATGATATATGCATAGAATCATAAACAATAAAAATATATTTTTATAATGCATTTACTGAAATGTTGATGGTTGATGGAAATGTAAGCTTAAAATGTACAAGCAACATTTGAAATCAAATTCATGATAAAAACAAACGTAAGGAAGATGAAACAGATAAATATTTAATAAAACATTGCAGAAAGAAAATGAAAATGTTGAAGATTCAACAACATTACACAATTGCTAGTAAAAAAGGTGATTATAAGTTAAAGTGAGTTGACAAATCTATTAACGGATATAATTGTGTTAAGTCCCTCTCATAGGCAAGCGCTTGGGGGCAGCAGAGGCAGCATATGCTACCCCAGGACTTTCTTTGGGGCTATCGCGGCCGGCAAATATTGAATAATGAGCCTCAATAAAATTATATTTCCACAAGTGATGATCACCGTAGATAACAAAATTATACAACTATATTTTTTTTTTTTGTTAAGTATAGATAATTATTTTATGATTATAGAATTTGCCAGTATAAAACTAATAGACATGTAATCTACTGTAAAAAAAAAAATAGCCATGATTTCAAATCAAAAAGTTTATGAATATTAATAAAAGCTATTATTGTTTTATTTACAACTTTAATTATGTACCATATTCTTACCAATTATATTATGACATTAATTATTATTACTTAAGAAAAATTAATAAACATCTTCAGTTTTGTACCTACAGATTAGGTGTAATTATTTTTTAAATATTATTTTATATTGTTGCAAATACTTTTATAAGTATTGCATACTTAATTGTTTATTTTATTATATTATAAATAATAAGTATTGACAATTAATTATAGGCTTGTGGAAAAATACACCTATAGTGGGCTTAGTATCTTACTGTACAACTTTTTATACAAAAAAGAAATAACCAATTTTAAATTTGATACCTAATATTAAAAAAAGTAAAACTATGAGCCAGTTTTAATGGTGAATTTGAAGAATGGGCCAAATCAATCACTTTCTACCCCTAAAACCGGACGCTGCGCACACTTATGGTCCCTCTATGCTGATAATGTTAAAATTAAGGTGCTTGATGTAGAAAAATTAAAAATGGACAAAATGGATCAAATATGAAAAATCCAGAACAGTGTTTTAAAAGAACTTCAAGAATTGAAACAAAGTGAGAAAGAAATATAAGTGATTTAAAAAGTAAAAATAGACATTCACTAAAAAAGCATATAGTAGTATTAATGATTAAAATATCCATCCACATAAAGTTGGATATATTTAACATGTTTGATTATATATTTTGTTTAATACAACATAACTACAGAAAATGACAAGCATTTAATAAAAATGTTATGATTGCAATTTAATGGAGATTTTGGAAAAATATGAGTTATAAAGAAAGTATAACTATAAAAGAAACCGGAAATTTTGAAAATGAATTTGAGCAAAACACAATGGAAAGAAGCGGATAAGTGGATATCCCTCTTCTGTACATTAGGTCACTGTAATGGATGATGTTAAATTTGAATTCAATTGTATCAAATCATTGCACACAAAAAATTATTCTGAATGAAGACGATCTATCAGCCTATAATATTGTATAAGTCTTTCAGACTAGTTACTGGAAAGTTATTAACAGATGTAGGTGTATGATTGTAATTCAATTAAATATTAGTATAACTTACCTATAATAGGTACTATAATTCATTAATATACTTAATTAATAATTATTATATTATACAACCTTACAGTACCTAAGTACCTACTATTCTTAAATACCTGTTATTTATATGTTGTGTATTTGTGTACTAACCTGAAGTATAGATATAAATAAAAAATACTGGTTGGTGAATTTTATTAATTGTTCAATGGTAAATAATGGTAAAAATGATAAAATTCCGTATTGGGCAGTTATGACAAGATTTGATTTTTTCTTAAATTGTTCTTTGTCGTTAAATCGTATGGCCCTAAAATACGTTTGTCTATTTTCTTGATCTCCGTGACAATCTATAACACAAGATTTTAGTATAAGATAAAACATTTATACAATATTTTCGTTTGTTTAATATTATTTACATTTTATATGCATATTATATATGTATTATTACGGATAGTTATACATATATTATATTATTATATATTATATTTCATATTCAAAAATATATTTAATAGAAAGTAGGTAAATAGGTTGGTACATATTTAGATATTTTATGCCTTTACGGTTTACTTTATCTGCCACCAAGAAGTGAGCCATATGGATGATTGCTAAGCGCACAAAACCCTCACACAATAATTTCGATTTTTCTTAAAAGACAAATTGTAAAGTACCTATTTGTTTTTTTGAATCGTGTAACTATATAATTACATAAACGAAATTGTAATACAATATTAACGAACATTCAGACTATCAAATGTAGTGTGTTTAATATTTATATAGACTAATGAACTTCTGATAATAAAAAAAAAAACAAATAGCTATAATATACTTAATAATTAGCATTGATAATAAATACTAACAAATACTTAGATTTATAATCAATGCTAATACTTACCTAACTACAAGATTTCGTATGTATTTTTAACTTATACACTTTTGACTATTATTAACTTAATTCAGTCCAGTTTTAGTTTCTAAGAGGAGCAATGATGAGTCCGAATGAGTAGGTATATTCATTTTACAATGATGAGTGTTTTTTGGTCTTGGATCTAGTTGGTATTATAAGAAGTGAAAATTTAAAAAGTTATAATTTTTATGAAATGTATAAAAACATGATTTTTGCAAACTATATTCTTATAACTAAATGTCTAAATTATAAACCTTATTGACTCAGCAAAACGATTTTCATCAACATTTATAAAAAAAAACTAAATTAAAATTAAATCAAAACGTCTATAAATAGTTTTAAAAAAAGAAAATAAATATTAAAGAGAAAAATATTTTGAAAATTATACCCCGTATGGAAAATACTATAAACTACATATTTAGTGAAATTTCAAGTGTCCACACTTATTCGTTTTTGAATTACAATAAAAAAAGAAAAACGTTCAATGAGAATTCGTTGTCCAGGTGAATATTCAATATCAAAATCATTTGAACATCGAAGTTAAAAATAAAATAAAAAATAAAAAAAAGAATATTTGACTTTCCCGAAAAACATATGAGGAATTTGTTATTATATTTTTAATCTTTGTTATAAAAAGAATTTTTAAGTTAATTTTCTAACTCAAAATAATTTGAAAGTTTTCAACATTTTGACGAATTTTGTCAAATTTCTAATTTTAGATGCTCATACAAAAATTAGGTGGATTTACTATAAACTTTTTTTAAATTTCCATTTACAACAACTTATGAGGAATCTCGTATTACATTTTCAAGTTTTTTGACAGAAAGAAAATCGTTTTTATTAAACTAAAGTCTAAAATTAGTAGTAATCGAACAGTTTATATGAATATTAAAAAGTCAACATGAGTCAAGATATTTTTAAAGTCACATGACTTTGGTGTATAGAAAATGATAATACAAACATTCAGATAAAATCGCATGTACCTATCTACGGTAATTTTTCTTAGAGTTACACCTAAAACAAAAATCGATTTTATCGAAAACCGATTTTGCGTAAAATTAACCGTTTTTCTTTAAATATTTGGTTCCCCGGCAGTTAAAAAAACTACAGTTAATTTTTAAATTTTGATTTATTTCCACTACTTATTGTTTATACAATAAAAAAATAAAAATAAAAATACACATCATTGTAAAATCAACCTATAACCTGAGTAGCAATTTCAATGCAGTGAATGTGTAAATGCTATATAATCTCTTGTTCAATCTCAGATCAGTCTTCACTGTATCGTATTTTTAGTCAAAATGAATATCGAATTTTTACATGGGCTGCACCGTGCTCTTAAGATGACAGTGTCGGTTCACACACCGTGCGAGTGTGCAACAAATGTTCTATTACCTTTAAATTATGAAATATATAACCGTGCACGCGCTGATTATTGTTCAGTGCTTAGTGCTATAACAGTATGTACTAACTGTACACACGTCATTTTTACGGTGCTGTAACCATGTATATGTTACGGAATACGGGCAAAGTGGAAAATTCGGACAATGTATACAATGGCCGGACATTGTATACAGTGACCGGTCATTGTATACAATGGCCGAAGTATATTAGGTAATGTAAATTGTGAAGTATTTATACAAATAATCTGCATAATATTATTTTACCTAATCAATGATATTATATACTAATTTAATTATACTCATTACTCGTTCATATGGTTATTTATATAAGAGTATTACATTTTTTTTTTAATTAATTAAATTTTAAATGTATTTAAAGGTAATGCAATAAAATATTATGTGCATAATGTTCAGTTATATGCAAGAGCGCACCCAAGGGGGTGGCTAACGGGCTTTAGCCCCCCCCCCCCAAATGGCTAGCCCCAAAACACATTTTATTAGGTTTATTGACGATTGACATTTGACTTTAAATTATTATAAAAAAAAATATCAACTATCGAAATTTAAACATTATAAGGTATAACATAATATCATAATATTATATTATATTTATACCTGTCATTCCGGGCCCCGGGAGAGACCTCTGTTGCTTATTATTATCGTCGCGACGTCGTTAGTTGAAACTGTGTACTGTGTAAGATACCGGAAACGTCTAGATTATACATTTTTATGGATACAATTTAGTTTATCTCAAACCGCTATGCTTCATATTCACAGAGAAATCGATGTTCAAACTTCAGAAGTACTCTCAATAATGGGGAAAAAAGGACCAAGACGTCTCAACTTTATAAGATTGTAAACAAGCTTTAAGATTTCTGTACATATTTCAAAATAAATACTACCTATTAATATTAAAATATTTTGAATTTAGCCCCCCTCAAAAAAAAATTCTGGGTGCGCCCCTGGTTATATGATATTATACATGAAGTTCATTTGTCAATTGGACATTTAGGTAGAAATAGAATGGAACACGAGATTAATAAAAAGTACAAAAATATAACTAGAGATGTAATAATGTTATACTTAAATAATTGCAAATCGTGTAAAAAGAAGGGAAGTA